>NW_027507903.1:19327477-19507477 GCF_037356315.1 Lithobates pipiens
CACCCTGAAATCAAAAACCTAGTTCAATGGTCATGGCACGATCTTCAACTGGAACGCAAGGATTAAATGATAAAGAAGCGGCATACTCAGTAAGTGCTTAAATCAGCTTCTAAAAGTTCTTAAAATTGAGGGTTTAATACCTTAAAAATAGTCCAGACATCATTGTAGTGAAGGTTTTTGTCATCCAGAACCTCACCCATGCAATCTACTGACTCTTACTAGGAGCTATGCAAATAGGAGTCAAACCACTCCCTACATGCAATGCAAAGAGGCAGCGGTAAGTGATGGCTTACTGCACCTATAGAGTTGCAGGTCTATTGTCCTGGTCGCCTTGTAAGAATGGTCAGGTAAAGGGAAAGAGGGGATCGTATTCAAAGTATATGCAAGGCCAGCTTGGAACAATGTAAGTATGAGGTATCTAATTGGCTTCTGTGGAAGATGTAAATTACTGCTGAAGTTCAGCTTCAATTTACTGAATATCTCTGGACTAAAATAAAAGTTGTCTTCATGAAGTTGTTAGGTTTTCAGTTAACTACATACTGTATTCTATATATTGACATATCTCTATCATATGGGCAGCACACTGGCTTAATGGTTAGTTCAGATCGAAACCAGGATGCTATCTGCATGGGGTTTGAATGTTCTCCCTATGTTTATGTGGTTTTCTTCTCATAGACATGGAATTCCAGGTGTAGCCCACTTGTCCTAAACAAGGGCTTCTATGTCAGTTTAGTTTTTGGCTGGGCTGTAGTGAGCGCAGACTGATTGTATAGTCTTTCACCTGGTTTTTCCCTAAGTGTAAAGTGGTAGTATTTGCGACAGGTTATGTGCTCTCTCTCTACCCCTGGGCTGAGGGAGGCCTAGGGATTTGCTGCCAGATGGAGCTCTGCTGTTTTGTGGCCTAACGTGTTCTGAAGAGGTCCTGAAGTTACATTGGTGGTTGATGTAAATCTTCTCATTACATTGGGGTTTGGTGTAGAATCCTTTCATTCACACTAGTGGCCAGTGTGAAGGCCCCCCCCTTACATTAGTGGTCAGTGTAAATCTCTCCTTACATTGGTGGTTACTGTGAATGCTCCTATTACATTAGTGTTCAGTGTAAATCCCTTTTACATTGGTGGTCATTGTAAATCTTCTGATTACATTGGGGCTTGGGGTACAATCCTTTTATTCACACTAGTGGCCAGTGTGAAGGTCCCCCTTACATTAGTGGTCAGTGTAAAACCCACCTTGCATTGGTGGTTACTGTGAATGCTCCTATTACATTAGTGGTCAGTGAAAACCCCTATTGCATTGGTGGCTAGTGTTGAAACTCATCTTTATATTGTTAGTCGGTAAAAAAAAAATCAACATTGCCATTGATCACACACACCCTCCCCTCTCCTCCCCCCAGCACTGCCACTGATCCCAGGAGTTCTAGGATCCCTAGGAGTTTCCTGTCTATTGATGGGCCCCCTCACCACCCCTGTCCATGGTGTTCAGGCAGGTGGAGAGCGAAATTGCATGGGGGTGGGCCCAGAAATTTTTTGCCTAGGGTCAATATTAAAGACGGCCCTGGTAGGGATGGTATTGGCCAGGTGATGAGTGGTGTCTGGTTACCTCCAGACATTTTGCTTGCCGTTCAGGCCAAAGAGTTCAATCCTTATTTCATCAGACCAGAGAATTTTGTTTCTCATGGTCTGAGAGTCCTTCAGGTGCCTTTTGGCAAACACCTTTTGACTGGCATGTGTCTTTAACCGAGGAGTGGCTTCTTATGCCGCGTACACACGACCGGACTTAGGTCTGACAGAGTTCTGACAGAATTCTGACGGAGTTCTGACAGAGTTCTGACGGACTTTCCGACTGAGCGGACTTGGCCACACACAATCACACCAAACTCCGACGGATTCGAACGTGATGACGTACGACTGGACTCGAATAAGGAAGTTCATAGCCAGTAGCCAATAGCTGCCCTAGCGTCGGTTTTAGTCCGTCGGACTAGCATACACACGAGCGAATTTCTCGGTAGGAACTGGGTCCGGCAGAGTTCTGGCGGAAAAATTTGAAGCATGTTCCATTTCTAAAGTCTGTCAGACTTTTGCGAATCAAAAGTCCGTTGCAGCCCACACACGATCGAATAGTCTGCCGGAATCATTCCGTCAGACTTTGGAAGTTGAAAAGTCCGGTCGTGTGTACGGGGCTTTACTGGTCACTCTACCATACAGACCTGTTTGGTGGAGTGCTGCAGATATGGTTGGTCTTCTGGAAGGTTCTCCTCTCTCCAAAGAGAAATGCTGGAGCTCTGTCACAGTGACCATCGGGTTCTTGGTCACCTCCCTAACTAAGGCCCTTCTCCCCCGATCACTCAGTTTGGCCGGGCTGCCCACTCTAGGAAGAGTCCTGGTGGTTCCATACATCTTCCAATTAATGGATGATGGAGACCACTGTGCTCATTGGGACCTTGAATGCTGCAGACATGTTTCTGTACCCTTCCCCAGATCTGTGCCTCAATAAAATCCTGTCTTGGAGGTCTACAGACAATTCCTTGGACTTCATGGCTTGGTTTGTGCTCTGACATGCACTGTTAACTCATGTCCAATCAACTGAATTTACCACAGCAGGACTCCAATCATGTTGTAGAAACATCTCACAGATGATCGGTGGAAACAGCATGCACCTGAGCTCAATTTTGAGTGCCATGGCACAGGCTGTGAATACTAATGTACATGGGAATTTTTTCCTTTTTATTTTGAATACATTTGCAAAGATTTCAAACAAACTTCTTTCACATTGTCATTATGGGGTATTGTTTGTAGAATTTTGAGGAAAATAATGAATTTAATCAATTTTGGAATAAGGCTGAAACATAACAAAATGTGTAAAAAGTGAAGCGCTGTAAATACTTTCTGGATGCACTGTATACCTGGGTTGTAGGTTTATGATAGCCTGTTTGAACTCTGCCTCCCACTGTCCTAGTACAGTGAAGAATAAACGATCTGTAATGAGATAAAAGGCACAAGATGTGAAAATAGGGAGGCAATCCTGCGTTAAAGACCCTGAGTAAAAAAAAAACATACAAACAAAAAACAAATGCATTCCTTAAATCGGCTGCCCGGGTCAAGCTGGGTGCCATGTGTGTGTATGAATGTGTGTGTGCTTCTGTTTTTTTTCATTAAAGGAGTGCAGATTTTAAAGCAAGCTATTATTTCCGGTGAGTTGAGACCCTGAGGGGGCAGCAGTGAATGGAAAAGTGCACGGCAGTCTGCTCGGGAAACCGATGCTCACTGAATCCGAAAGGTCATGTCATGTTTTCTGGCAATTGACTCAATGGGTTTGGATTCTACAACAGAAGGTCGGTCCGTTTCCACTCCTCACATGTTTAGGGGGGTATGTGCCTTGCAGCTCTTTTCATATTGACCTTATTACCCTGCCATAGTGATAAGCTGGGCTCATAAATGGCGGCGTGTGTTTTTTTTTTTTTTTTTAATGTGTCGTACGTTCCTCTGTTTTATTTTGAATCACTTCTGCTTCACCTACAGCTCTTTTCCCTGCCATCTCATGCTCATAGGTTAATCACATTTACCATTGATGTAATATATGTAAATGGTAATTGTCAGTGCCAGATTGAAGACCCTTACCATGGCTTTTAAAGGGCAAGACTACTCAAAATTGGTATTTTTGGCTAAAATTTGATTCTCATTGGTTGGCATTTTAATACTTTCAAAGCCCAACTTGTAGGCTGGCGCAGGCTGCAGTATATTCTCCAACCTGAAGGTGGAATTGTGCCATCCCTTCAGGTTGGTAAGAGTCCAATGAGAAGGTAATGTCTCCTATCTTGGGTTCCAGATGGCCATCTTGAAGAGGATAGTGATCTGGTTGGATGTTGAAGACCTGCAAGATTTGGGTGGCCATTTTGATGTAGGACCCTATAAATATAGAGTACCAATGTCAGTCGAGCCACTAGACAGGGAAAGTGCTCCTCTGGGTAGATAAAGCACAGGTGCAGATTAGGGAGAGCTTCCAGATAAGTAGGGATGTGTAGGTTTCCTTTCCAACCAGTTCACACTGCACTGTTGCTGTGGACCGTCTTATGTTGCAGCTAAAGCTAGCAACAGTTAACCAAACCACCACCCCTCCTATGGAGCACTCCTCCGGCACAGCTGAATTGGAAGTAACACTTGAGAGTAAAGTCTACTTCCTTACCAGTATTCAGCAGACCATAACCTAGTGCACTTCAAAGCTACTATGGCGCCATAATTGACTATTGTGTCTTATAGTTGACTACTGAATTTGTCAATCTCTTCATCATAAAAGAAGCAGTGCCAAGGCATTCTGTCTCATGGTTCTTCCACAAGTCTGGTATACCACTTTGGTCCTGCCTACAAACTTATCAATTTTTTCCTATCCCTCCCACTCCTCTCTAAGCCTTCCTGCCAGGTATTGAAGCAGAATTAAAGTTCACTGAAAACTCACCTCCATCCATTGGATCCCACTCCGGCTGGCCATGTGCTTCTCCCGGGTATCAGGTCTTTGGTCTCTTAATTGGCCAATGGGGGATGACGTGACTCCCACGTATGTGCATAGGTGTCTTATATCCAGGCCACACTGGCACTATGCCGAGAGCATATGCTGATCTGCGCATGCGAAGCTCAGTGTGCATGCAATAGAAGATTGATAAGAGGCAGGTAAGTTTTGTTTTATTGAAGAGCAGACATGCCTCTTATGCAATAAAAATCTGCCTGCTCACAATTCTTATTTTCTAACTTTAGTTCCATTTTAAGTTTTCTTTACCTGGTGAAGTAAGTTATACTCTCCTGAGTCTCCACATCCAGGACCCCTGTTGGTGATATCTCTGCTTCCAAGAATCACTAGTCTAGCACTACACATTAACTGTCACTGTGGGCAGGGCTCATCGCTCGATGGGGACACCCTCGCAAATGTGCTTGCTAATGCCTGGGGACACAGGCACAGGGGCTGCCGCCAATGCGAAAATCAGCATTAAGGCAACACCACAACTTAAAAGCGAGCCATTTTCCTTGAACAGTTCCACTTGGTACTCCGAGAACTTCATTGTAAAGTTCTCATCCCGTGTAACCATACATCATGAAGCCTCTGTCCCGCTCCACCAGCACAGCCATGGTTGCCACCTCCTCACTCCCAGTGACAAGGTGAGAATCCCCCCATTCACACAGCACAGACCTCTGTTGCCTCTGTTGCTAACAAGCCTTCTACTTTGCTTGGATTCTCTCTTTCCTCCCGTATCTCCAGTCTAGGTCTCTATAATACAACTGTCTTTGCAACTGACTATTTGGGCTCAACCCCCGTATATTTACCGACTACTAGGCATGAGCCGAACACCCCCCAGTTCGGTTCGTACCAGAACTTTCGAATGGACCGAAAATTCGTACGAACTTTAGAACCCCATTGAAGTCTATGGGACTCGAACGTTTGAAATAAAAAGTGCTAATTTTAATGGCTAATATGCAAGATACTGTCCTAAAAAGGGTTTGGGGACGTGGCTCCTGCTCCAAGGGATATGGGTCAATGCCTAAAATGTTTTTAAAAATGGCCGTTTTGGTGGGAGCACTGATTTTAATGACGATTAAAGAGAAAAAAAAAAGTGAAATACCGTATATACTCGAGTATAAGCCGAGATTTTCAGCCTCTTTTTTGAGGCTGAAAGTGCCCCCCTCGGCTTATACTCGAGTCATCGCTGTCTGCCCGCTCGATCAGCGTGTCGAGCAGACAGACAGCGGCCATTCTATGATTCAAAAGCCGCGCCTCCGGCTCCGCCTTCGCCTGTGATAGGCGGAACACTGAATTTCCCAGCAGCCTGTGTTCCGCCTATCACGGGCATCGTCTCATCCTCGTACTACGGACGAGGATGATACGACGTCCGTGATAGGCGGAACACAGGCTGCTGGGAAATTCAGTGTTCCGCCTATCACAGGCGAAGGAGGAGGCGCGGCTTTTGAATTTTACAATGGCCGCCGACGAAGAGGGCACGGGACGGAGGCAAGGCAAGGCACGGCACGGGACGGGACGGGACGGGACGGGACGAAGGCAAGGCACGACACGGGACGGAGGCTCGGGACAAAGGCTCGGGACACAGGTAGGCTGGACACACACACACACACACACACACACACACACACCTGTACTGCCCACTAAACATGATGGGATTTTTGTCGTGGCTATGACGCAAAGTGGCTGCTGGATGGTCTTCTCTGTGTGGGTGGCCAGCGGGAATAAATCTGCGACTCAACTATTCCCTTTTCCCTGCCAAAGTGAATGGGTCCTCAGCCCTGGTTCACACTATATTGCCATGCAGCTAACACTGCAAACCCTATTCATTTCCGCACTGCGTTTTGCGATCTGCTGCGGGTGTAGGTGCAGGTAGGCTGGACACACACACACACACACACACACACACACACACACACACACACACACACGGATGGAGACACACACACACGGATGGATGGATGGATGGAGACACACACACACACAGGGATGGATGGATACACACACACACAGGGATGGATGGAGACACACACACACAGGGATGGATGGATGGATGGATGGAGACACACACACACAGGGATGGATGGATGGATGGATGGAGACACACACACACAGGGATGGATGGATGGATGGACACACACACACACAGGGATGGATGGACGGACACACAGGGATGGACGGACACACAGGGATGGACGGACACACAGGGATGGACGGACACACACACAGGGATGGACAGGCATGTCTCACCCTCGGCTTATACACGAGTCAATAAGTTTGCCAGTTTTTTTGGGGGTAAATTGGGGGCCTCGGCTTATATTCGGGTCGGCCTATACTCGAGTATATACGGTATTCCTTTAAATATCGTGCCTGGGGGTTGTCTATAGTATGCTTGTGAAGTGCCATGTGTTTCCCGGGTTTAGAACAGTCCTTGCACAAAATGACATTTAACGGAAATAACGTCATTTAAAACTGCTTGCGGTTTTTCATGTTATATCTGGTTCCGGCAATATGGATGAAAATCATTGAGAAAAATGGCATGGGTAGCCCCCCCTGCCCATTACCAGCCCCTTTGGGTCTTGTACGGATATTAAGGGGAACCCCGTACCCAGGCCCTATATACTCAGAACAGCAGTATACAGGCGGTGCAAACAAGACAGGGACTGTGCAGGTTTGTTGTGTTAAGTAGAATCTGTTTGTAATTTTCAACTGGTACATTTTTAAAGTGTAGCTCCAGTCAAAAAATCTATTTTTAAGCTTTTTGGAAAACATAGGGAAGGGTTATCACCCCTGTATAATTTGTTTTGCCGTCCGTCTTTTTTCATCTCACTTCCTGTTGTCTCCTTCCGTTTGCAAGTAGGAGATGTTTGTAAATTGGATGTTTGAAAGTAGGGGCCTGCCCTATATTCTCTGCAGAAATGGCGGAACAATGTGTTGGTGTTGCCACAACATTGTAAGCCCTCAAAGTGACTCTTGGTAGGCGCTGGAGCGCCCTGCTGTGAACGATTATAACAAGAATTGTAATTACATGCCATTGTTGAACAGTGGTAGAAAAATTGACCTTTGGTGGTTGTGGTGCTGGTGCCACAACACTATAAGTCCTCACAGTTACTCTGGGTGGGCACAGGAATGGGCCCTCCTGTGAAATATTATATCGAGAATTGTAATTACATGCCCCTGTTAAACAGTACCCCTACCCATTCACCTGTGAAAAAAAGTACAAAAAAAACACAACACAGGGTTAAAATATTTTATTGCACAGCTCCGGGGTCTTCCATCTTCAGGGGTCTTCTCGCCGGACTCCTCTGCTATCTTCTTGTAGCTCTTTTGCTAGCGGAGGAGTCCGGCTTTCTTCCTCGCCGCTGGCCTCTTCTCCCGACTTCGGGGGTCTTGTCCCCCTCTTCGGTTCTTCTGCCGGGCCACCGCGCCTTCTTATAGCTCTTTTACAGGCGGTGGCCCGGTCTTCTGTCGCCGCTGCCGCCTTCCGTTCTTCTTCTTCTACAAGACTGCTGCAAGACACCTCCATGCTGACACAATCATCCTCCTCCTCCTCCTCCTCCTCCTCATCCTCTTCCTGTGTGATGGGTGGCACAGCAGGAACACTGTCTGGATAAAGGGGGCCTTGAGAGGCAAGGAAGTCCTCCTCTTCCTGCCTCTGTTCTGCCTCAAGTGCCCTGTCCATTATTCCACACAGCGTATGCTCCAAGAGGTGGACAAGAGGTACAGTGTCACTGATGCATGCACTGTCACTGCTCACCATCCTTGTGGCCTCCTCAAACGGTGACAGGACAGTGCACACATCCCTGATCATGCCCCACTGGCGTGGTGAGAAAAAAACGAGCTCCCCTGACCCTGTCCTGGTGCCGTAGTCGCACAGGTACTCATTGATGACCCTCTGCTGTGTGTGCAGCCGCTGCAGCATGGCCAATGTTGAGGTCCACCTGGTGGGCATGTCACATATAAGGCGGTTCTTTGGCAGGTTCAACTCCTTTTGGAGCTCAGCCAGCTGAGCACAGGCATTAAATGATCGGCGGAAATGCACACAGACTTTCTTGGCCTACTTCAGGACATCCTGTAAGCCCGGGTACCTGCCCAAGAACTGCTGCACCACCAGGTTAAGGATGTGAGCCACACAGGGCACATGGGTCAGTTGTCCCTGTCGGAGGGCGGAGAGGAGATTGGTGCCATTGTCGCAAACCACCATTCCTGGCTTAAGCTGGCGTGGCGTCAACCACCTCTCGGCCTGCCCCTGCAGAGCTGACAAAACATCTGCCCCAGTGTGGCTCCTGTCCCCCAAACAAACCAGCGCAAGCACGGCATGGCATCGTTTTGCCTGCGTACTTGTGTAGCCCCTGGAACGCCTACGGAGCAACACTGGTTCTGAGGACAGAGCACTGGAAGAGGCCATGGAGGAAGAAGAAGAGGAGGGGGTGGAGAAGAGAGGTGTGTCACAACCAATAGTAGCATTTTGGAGGCGTGGTGGCGGAACAACCTCCAACACTACTGCACCTTGTCCTGCATCCTTCCCAGCTGCCAGAAGAGTGACCCAATGGGCCGTGAAAGACAGGTAACGTCCCTGTCCATGCCTGCTGGACTATGAGTGAGCGGTAATATGCACCTTACCGCTGACCGCCCTGTCCAGCGAGGCAAGGACATTGCCTCTGATGCACTCGTCTCAAAAAAGGCCCACACCAAATAACTTTTAGAATAACGCGCAGAGGCAGCACCCTGCACAGGAGGAGCTCTGCGGTGTGATTCAGTCGGTGTGGTGCCCCTAAGCTGGTCCCCGAAGGGCATCCTGCCTCATTGGACATGTGCCTCCTCCTCCTCCTCTCTCCTACCAGGCACCCACGTGGAGTCAGTGCCCTCATCATCCCCTCCCTCTTCATCGCTGGAGCAAACCTGGCAGTATGGTGCAGCTGGTGGAACATGACTGCCAGATTGCTGTCCTTCTTGAGCATCCCCTCTCTCTGCGCTCAAGCTACTGCCTTCCTCTAGCTGAGTATCATCATCAGAGCCTACAAAACACTGGGCATCCTCCTGGAGCATGTACCCAACACTGTGCTCAAAGAGTTCAGGAGACTCCTCAGGAGGACGTGGTGGGTCTAGGGAAGGAGTCACTGATGATGACATTGAGAGGAGGGAAGACGATGCATTGGCAGCTGCTTTGCTAGTACCCTGAGCCTGGGTGAGAGAGGATGAGGAGAATGAAGAGGGCTTGGTCATCCACTCTACCAAGTCTTCGGCATGTTGCGGCTCAACATGTCCAGCTGCCGAAAGGAAGGACAAGTGTGTCCCATGGCCACGTGCTGATGATGACGATGCACCGCGTCCACGACCAGCACTGTTGTCTCTAGACACAGAGCGCGTTTGCCCTCTTTTATCGGCTCGCACCTGTCTGCCTCTCCTTGCTGGCCTTCCAGACATGGTAATGGCCTGATAGGAGATGGGAAAACCAGCAATTGGGTAGTGCATATTGTGCTGGAGGCACACACAACACCCACTAACTCCTGCAGATGGCAGATGGCTCAATTAGAGAAGAGCTATGTAGGTGGACAGGGCCTTTTAAAAAAAAAAGTTTAAAATGTATAATGAAAAATAAAATTGTAAAAAAATAATAATACTTTTTTTTTTCTTTACTGACACCATCCTCCGCCCTACTAACAAATTCCACTGCCCTACTCACACCAACCTCTGCCTTACTGGCAAGCTCACTACTCTACTGACACTGTCCACTGCCCAACTGACACTCTACACTGCTCTACTGATAGCGCCCACTGCCCTACTGAAACCATCCTTCTCCCTACCGACACCAACCTCTGCCCTACTGATACCATTCACTACTCTACTGACACCAACCTCTGCCCTACTGATACCATTCACTACTCTACTGACACCAACCTCTGCCTTACTGATGCCAACCTCTGCCCTACTGATACCAACCTCTGTCCTACTGATACTATCCACTACTCTACTGACACTGTCCACTGCCCTACTGACACTCTACACTGCTCTACTTATAGCGCCCACTGCCCTACTGACACCATCCTCCTCCCTATGGACACCAACCTCTGCCCTACTGATACCAACCTTTGCCCTACTGATACCAACCTCTGCCCTACTGATACCATCCCCTACTCTACTGACACCAACCTCTTCCCTACTGATACCAACCTCTGCCCTACTGATACTATCCCCTACTCTACTGACACCAACCTCTGCCCTACTGATACCAACCTTTGCCCTACTGATACCATCCACTACTCTACTGACACTGTCCACTGCCCTACTGACACTCTACACTGCTCTACTTATAGCGCCCACTGCCCTACTGACACCATCCTCCTCCCTACGGATACCAACCTCTGCCCTACTGATACCAACCTCTGTCCTACTGATACCAACCTCTGCCCTACTGATACCATCCACTACTCTACTGACACCAACCTCTGCCCTACTGATATCAACCTCTGCCCTACTGATACCATCCCCTACTCTACTGACACCAACCTCTGCCCTACTGATACCAACCTCTGCCCTACTGATACCAACCTCTGCCCTACTGATACCATCCACTACTCTACTGATGTTGTCCACTGCCCTACTGACACTCTACACTGCTCTACTCATAGCGTTCACTGCCCTACTGACACCATCCTCCTCCCTACTGACACCAACCTCTGCCCTACTGACACCATCCTCCTCCCTACTGATACTGTCCACTCGTACAGTAGCCTAAGTTCATGTTTTTACACTGACTGTTTTATTAATCTAAGTATATTTTATCTGTACAGGAATGCTTTTGTTTTATTTAACTATGGCCCTTTAAGCCCTTCCCACTGTTAATGCAGTTTTCCCACATCCACTGTTCACCATGGCACCCATAGCATTACTACTCTCCTTGAAGCACCCAAAGGCATCCCAGGTTCTTCGCAGCCCTATAGTGTATATGCTATGAAAAAACAAATTGCTGTGTGCCGCTAAAATGTTTGGGTTTGGCTTGAAGAGAAGGTGGCAACCCTACTGGTGAGTGTGCATTTTAATTGGGACACTATAGAAGGTGGCACTGTCAGCAAACCACATAGGGGTCTCAGGCAGTTGTATGATGTGGGCTTAAAGCAACAGATAGATATTGTAACCAGAATAACTGTTACTGGAACATGCAGGCCTTTCAATGCATTAATAAGGTGAATATTTCCTGAACGCAGCTCCTTTTTTTTTTTTTCTTTACTACAAGATGGAGCTTATTCAGATTAAGAACTGTTGATCCTTTTTAGCCTAGAGCACTGAATGCTAGGAGATGCAGTGTGGGCCAGAAGAGATGTCAATATCTTTGTAAGCAAGAAAAACTACAAGATCCAATGTGCCTAGAGGTTGGGGGATGAGATAAATAGAAAAAGTGAAAGCTGGTGGGCAGTTGAAGAAGGGAAAGTCTTGTATTAGAGAGAGACAAATAGAACTGGGAAGTCCGGTCAGACATTTAGTTCTGCATTGGTTTCAGGACCAACGACCAATGTCAACATCTTCAAGGGCCCCTATGTAGCCGGCAGAAGACTAACCTTAACTGCTTCTGGATCGTCCACCACATATATACTGCAGCAGGGTGGCCCAGCTGCGCAAAATCACGGACCTGTATGTGATTTTGTGCATGTGGTGTGGGGGGGGGGGGGGGCGTGCGCGCCACCAGAGCACTGCTCCCGGCGGACACAGTGATTGGACACAGTGGGAGCCAATCAGCTGGTTCGGCAGCTGCGATGGCCACCTCGACCCGCCAATCATTCTGTGGAGAATCGCGCAGCGGTGTGCCTATGTAAATAAGGCAAACCGCTTATTTGTCAGGGAGCAAAAGAGAGATCTTGTGTTTCAGCTAAGCTGAAACACGATCTTTCTTTTCCTCCAGTGTATCCACTCCTCACTCAGTTATAAAGCACCTCCCAGGCACACACTTAACCCTTTGATTGCCCCTGGTGTTAACCCCTTCCCTGCCAGTGTTATTTATACCGTGACTGTGTATTTTTTTAGCACTGATCACAGTGTTGGTGTCACTGGTCTCCAAATAGTGTCACTTAGTGTCCAATTTGTACCCTGCAATGATGCGTCTAGCGTCCTGAAAGGACCTGGGGCATGAATACGGGGTGGCGATGTCCTGCAAAATAGTGGCCATGGCTAGAGCATGGGGGTGGCCGCCATGCATAGAGGGGGCGGTGCTCCGGCGCCCCCAATGGATGGGTCACTGATCTGATAAATCGCTGATCGCCGCAATTACTAGTAAAGATCATAAAAAATATAAAAAGTCCCTAAATATATCCCATAGTTTGTAGACACTATAACTTTTGCACAAACCAATCAATATATGCTTATTTGTTTTATTTTTACTAAAAAAAATGGAGCAGGATGCATATTAGCCTAAATTGATGATGCCGTATCGCAAAAAAAATAAAAAAATGGCCTGGTCAGGAAGTGGATAAAACTTTCCGGAGCTAAAATGGTTAAAGACTACACATATCACCCACAATAGAACCCAGTTTTCAGCATATTTACCTTTCTATGTTTCTAGAAAGCCTAGGCTAAGGTCTCTCACCCCAAGTGCCCATAGGCAAGGTAGCCCTGATCTGCATTGGTACCGGTTTGTTGTTGCCCTATGCTGCTCATTTAGTGAGACGAGCTACCGTTTATGCTGGTTTGACTTGAACTTAAGGTAGTGCTCTAAATATATCAAGTGAAGCCTTATTATATGGTATTCTGCAAAAATTCTGCTTGTCCGAATATTATTTAGTAATATACTTTGTTACTTTACCACAAGGTGTCCAGTTTCATTTCAGAGAGACCATAAGGTATTAACAAAAGCTATTAATCTCTACCAGTGGCGGCCAGTGGTAATTTTATTTTGGGGAGGGGCGCCAAACAGTATCCCCCCCCAGTCGGTTGGTTGGTTGGGTGGGTCTGCTGCACTGGTGGCTACCGTTGCTTGGTGGTGGCTTTCCCTTCCCCTGCTCTCCACGGGCATCACGGCAGCTTCCGTTTCCTCAATCTTCCTCGGCGGTATATTGGGACTCTTCTCTTTTTGGCCAATCAGTAAACGGGTCTCAGACCTGCTTCTGATTGGCCAGATTGACGATCAGTGTTTCAATGATCAGCCAAACAGTACCCCCCCCAGTCAGTTGGGTGGGTCTGCTGCACTGGCGGCTTCCCTTGCTTAGCGGTGGCTTTCCCTTCCCCTGCTCTCCACGGGCATCTCAGCGACTTCCCTTTCCTCCCTCTTCTTCAGCGGCCTATTGGGACCCGTCTCTTTTTGGCCAATCAGTCAACGGGTCTCAGACCTGCTTCTGATTGACCGGATTGAGGATCAGTGTTTCAACAGTGAATATTTATTTTCTGTTGTAACACCTGGGTGGGCTCTTGGCGCAATGCTCTGCACCACGAGCCCACCCTATCTTGAAGGCTATTAGAGCCTCTGGCTGTAATCAAGTGCTTAAAAAAAAACTACCCACGGCCGCTGTAATTTACACGCCCGGCATCCTCAAAGGACACCTGGACGCATGAATAGGGGGTGGCGATGTCCTTCAAAATAGCGCCCATGGCTAGAGCATGGGAATGGCGGTTGTGGATAGAGGGGGGGCGGTGCTCCGACGCCCCTGATGAATGGGCCGCCACTGGTCTCTACCTATTGTTGTGTCAGAGGTGTCAGCAGTGCTGAGGTCTTTGCCAAGGTTGAGGTAAGAGCGAACAGAGAACCCAGCATAACCAGCGGTTGCTGCGGGGGGGGGGGGGTAACGTAACGCCACAATAAATTGGAGTTCTCCACTGGATTGCAATTGATGGAACTGTGATTCACAAGGACATTTTTTGTTTTTGATACAGAATAGCACTTTGGAATACAGCACTTTTTTTGGGCATTATCCGCACTTTGTATTTTTGGGTTTAAGTTTCATACTTACTGTTTAGAGATCATCTAAGAAGATTCACAAGTTACTTAGTAACTATAAGTTACTATGTATATATATATATATATATATATATATATATATTATTATTATTATTATTCAGGATTTATATAGCGCCAACAGTTTGCACAGCGCTTTACAATATGAGGGCAGACAGTACACTTACAATACAAACCAATACAGGAGGGATAAGAGCGCATATATATATATATATATATATATATATATATATATATATATATATATATATATATATGTGTTACCTTTGTAATTGTGTAATTGTTGCACTTTGTATATTTGATAAAAGTAACATATTGTAAGCGTAAGGTCGATACAAGAATAGACCACTATTTATTTAAAGTGTAACTCTACTTTTGTTGTGAAAAAAAAAAATATTCCCCTCTGGATGCTTTTCCAGTGCTAAACTTTTCATATAAATTATAAATTACTGCATTTGTACATTTTAAAAGCCAATATAAAGGAATAGTAGTGGTAAAAAAAGCCCTTGTGTATTTAATTAACCTTTTTTGGGGGGTTAATTCTCCTTTAAGGGGGTGTGGTAGGGGGCGTGCCTACATACATTTGCTAGTAGGTGTCCCTCATTCCCATCTCAAAATGTTGGGCGGCGTGGTGATGCGACCCACCTGTCACCCTGCCCCAGCCCGGCATTCACTTCCCAGTCACTCTTGAGACAATGAACAGTCCGTATGTTTGTATTTTATTGAGAGATTTTGAACTTGGATAGGGTATCAGCGGGTGCGGAGGACATAATTTGCCCAGCACCCACTAGAGCTGCACAATTAATCGTTAAAAAATTGCAATCTCGATTCAACCCCTCTGACGATCTCTATTGCAGAGTTTGCCAATTCTTTCATATAACAAGTGGAGAGACTTATCTGCTCACTCAGCTGTCAAAAGAAAACACCCGGGCAGTCTGTCAAATTTTTAAAATTAAACATTGTAACTAACTTCCTTCCTAGATCAAAGGGAAACTTCTGTGTGCAAAGAAAAAATCCAGTCTGCCAAGTTTTCAACAAGTGTAAATGCAGGAAGTTTAACACTTAAAGTCTAAATCTTTTTCTGACACTTCTTTCTTAAGTTAAAATCAATATTTTTTTGCTAGAAAATTACTTGGAACCCCCAAACATTATATATATTTTAGCAGGGACCCTAGAGAATAAAATGGCAATTGCTGCAATATTTTATGTCACACCGCATTTGCCCAGCTGTCTTTCAAACACATTTTTTTGGCTAAAATACACTACAATAAATAAAAAATAAAAAAAATGAAAACGCCACAAGAAATATGAGAGAATCGTGATCTATCTTCTAATCAAAAAAATTGTGATTCTCATTTTAGCCAGAATCGTGCAGCTCTAGCACCTGCGGATCGGCTTGTGCTGTGACTTATCATACCGTAGCTGGCGCGCCCTCTACCTGGACGTGCCGGATCATGTACTAGGTAGGTGACCTGGTGCAGGAGAGCCACTCTGCCGCCATATAATTATGTCATGCAGTACGCAAGTTTTTTGTATCTGTTTGCATCTATAGCCAATCCGTTAAATAATTAAAGTGTATCTAAACCCAAGAACATTTCAGCTGATTGCACCTTAGATATGGCGGCTGCATTCATTTTCTTTTTTCACACCTATTTCTTCTTTACTTTCACCTGGTGATCCTGCTAGGAACACACTAACTGCCCTAGGGTGACAACCATGCTATTTAAAGGGGGAACCATGGTTGTCACCATAGGAATAATTATAGAATGGGGGGGGGTGTAGTCCATGAAGATAGGCAGTGGTAGAGAGTGGAGGAAGGTATCAGCTCACAAGGTTTCTGGTTGGATAATCAGGTACCTTTTTTTTGTCACAGTTAAAACAAAAAACTTTCAATATTATACACTCTCTGGCCACTTCATTAGGTCCACCTTGCTAGTACCGGGTTGGACCCCCTTTTGCCTTCATTCATTCTTCGTGGCATAGATTCAGTAAGGTTTTGGAAACATTCCTAAGAGATTTTGCTCCATAGTGACATAATGTCATCACACAGTTTCTGCAGATTTGTCGGCTGCACGTCCATGATGCCAATCTTCCATTCCACCACATGCAAAAGGTGCTCTATTGGATTGAGATCTGGTGAGTGTGGAGGCCATTGGATGAGATCTGGTGAGTGTGGAGATCTGAATGTCACAGCTGAAATCGAGACTCATCAGACCAGGCAACGTTTTTCCAATCTTCTGTTGTCCAATTTTGGTGATCTTGTGCGAATTTTATCCTCAGTTTCCTGTTCTTAGCTGAGAGGAGTGGCACCCGGTGTGGTCTTCTGTTTCTGTAGCCCATCTGCTTGAAGGTTCGATGTGTTGTGCATTCAGAGATGGTAATCTGTATACCTCGGGTGTAACGAGTGGTTATTTGAGTTAAGCCCCATACACACTATCAGATTTTCTGCTGAGTTTTTCTTTCAGATTTACCAAAACCATATAATATGAGGTCAAACCTTAGGAATTTCAATTTGTATGCAATCAGGCATGCCCTTGCACTACATGGTTTTGGTAAATCTGAAGGAAAAAAAATCAGCAGAAAATCTGATAGTGTGTATGGGGCTTAACTGTTGCCTTTCTATCATCTCCAACCAGTCTGCCCATTCTCCTCTGACAACCAGGCATTTTCCTCCACGCAACTGCCGCTCACTGGATATTTTCTCTTTTTTCGGACCATTCTCTGTAAACCCGAAAGATGGTTGTGTGTGAAAATCCCAGTAGATCTGCAGTTTTTGAAATACTCAGTCCAGGGCCCATCTGGCACCAACAACCATGCCACGTTCAAAGTCACTTAAATCCCCTTTGTTCCCCATTCTGATGCTCGGTTTGAACTTTAGCAAGTTGTCTTCACCACGTCTAGATGCCTAAATGCATTGCGATGCTGTCATGTGATTGGCTGATTAGAAATTTGTGTTACCAAGCAATTGAACAGGTGTACCTAATAAAGTGGCCGGCGTTGAGTGTATTTAACAGACCAAAAAAAAAAAAAAAGAAAAAAAGAAAAGAGAAATGTATTGCTGGAGCTCAGATACACTTTAGTGATTCGGCTAATTGATAAACGAGAAGTGTGATCCCTCCCAGAGCTCTATGCCCTCTAGGCCCGAATGAGTTAAATGGCTGTTTGTACCCTGACTGTCATATACTATATAGAAGAAAACAGAGATGAAGAAGAGCAAATAGTGAGTCAGCTGTGTACCTGCAGGGGAAATGTCACACCTTCCACCCGTACACTGCGGAGATCCACTCGCCTTCTTACACACGCAAGCAGTTGTTAGGAGAGTGGGAACAGAAACGCGCCGTACAGTCATCGCACGCTGACAACCAGCTCAATTATCTGGATGCGACCTGCTGATTAGCGGCGGTGCTTTTTAGAAAGTTCACATTTGCAACGGCAACTTTTCATCATGCACATTGTTTGAGAACTGGATTTTAAGGGAGGGTCTACATTTATTGCCGTCGGTATATCGAAGGGTGATTTTAGGGACGCTTGATTGCTTTATTTAATTGGGTAAAGCACAGTGAATGAGATTCTGCATTGGAAGGATGCAGAACACTAGATCCAGTGGCGGCTGGTGATCAAAAATTTTTTTGGGGGGGGGGGGGCAAACAAACTGAAAAATTCTGAAAAAAAAACCCCATCTATTGCAGCTTCACTGTACCATCAATCGAGGCCACTGTGCCATCAATTGCTGCCACTGTGCCATCAAACGCGGCTACTGTGCCCATTAATTGCTGCCGCTGTACCATCAAACACAACCACTGTGCCCATTAATTGCCGCCACTGTACCATCAAACGCATCCACTGTGCCCATCAAATGCTCCCACTGTGCCATCAAACGCAGCCACTGTGCCCATCAAATGCTCCTACTGTGCCATCAAACGCAGCCACTGTGCCCATTAAATGCTCCCACTGTGTCATCAAATGCTGCCACTGTGCCCTATCAAATACAGCTACTGTGCCCATCTTATGCAGCCACTGTGCTCATCTTATGCAGCCACTGTGCAACACTGAATGCAGCCACTGTGCCCATCAAATGCAGCCACTGTGCCCATCAAATGCAGCCTCACTGTGCCCCATCAAATGCTCCCACTATACCATCAAATACAGCCACTGTGCCATCAAACACAACCACTGTGCCCATTAATTGCCGCTGCTGTGCCATCAAACACAGCCACTGTACCATATCAAATGCTCCCACTAGTCCATCAAATGCTGCCACTGTGCCCCATCAAATACAGCCACTGTGCCCATCGTATGCAGCCACTATGCCCATCTTATGCAGCCACTGTGCACCATCAAATGCAGCCACTGTGCAATATTGAATGCAGTCACTGTGCCCATCCTATGCAGCCACTGTGCCTATCAAATGCAGCCTCACCGGTGGTCATAGATAGATTTATGCAATGCATGAATCTTTTTTGGTGCTAAATACGTTATTAAAGCGGAACTCCACCCAAAAGAGGAAGCTTTGCTTGTTTGCTCCCCTCCGCTTTCATAATTGGCACCTTTCGGGGGGGTGCAGATACCCGTCCCCACTTCTGAGTGGTCCCCCCCCCCCTTCCTTCCCCCACCGCTTAATGACTTAATGATAACAAGAAAATGAATAAAACTGCAGCCAGCAACACTAAACCTCCCCAGCAACAACAGACCCTGCCAGCAATAATAGATCCCCCCAGCAGCAATGGACCTCCCCAAGAAACAACAGATCTTTCCAGCAACAACAGACCCCCCCAGCAACAACAAACCCTGCCACCAATAACAGAACCCCCAGCAACAATAGATCACATCTGGCAACAATAGACCTCCCCAGCAACAATAGACCTTGCCAGCAATAATAGATTCCCCCATAAGCAACAATAGATCTCCCCCGGCATTAATAGATCCACCCCAAAAACAGCAGACCTCCTGCAGCAACAATAGATACCCCAACAACAACAGACCTCTTCAGCAACAGCAGACAGCCCTGCAACAATAAAATATCCCCCCCCAGCAACAATAGACGCCATTCTGCAGCAATAGACCCCCCTCCAGCAGCCAGAAACAGTAGGCTCCACCTCAACAGTACACCCCCCAAGCAAGAATACACCCCCCCAGCAACAAAAGGCCTCTCCCCCCGCAAACACTACACATCCCACCCCAGTGAAAATAGATCCCTCAGCACTCAGGATCAATAAGTAAGCAGGGTGCCTGTGAGTATTTTAGCCCTGCCTGTACTGCATTGTTATTTATGTAGAAGCTGCTAGTTAGCTGCTTCTAGTTAGTTAGCTAGTCCGGCTCTTCCTAATTCAAGGAAGGGGGGAGAAAGCCCAGATTGTAGTAACCCCTACCACAATGCACCCGAGCAAGGGGCAGGACCATGCGCTACAGGGTGCCTACTACCCAAGTCCCCAATTTTGACAAGAGGGAGTAAGGCACCTTCGTGGTTGGAACAAAAAGATCTAGGAAGATCCAGACCAACATATTATTTCTTCATAAGGAGCAGGACATTTATTGGATCTCCTTGTCTTTTGATGCTCTTGTTGGGTTTTTTACCCTATGGCCCATTTTGTGTGATGAAAGGCAGTTGCAAGCTACAAGGATGAGTTTTTGGATACTAGGCAAATCTCTGTTCCAGATCAATTTATTCGATATAGGTGATAACTGTCCCTGATGAAGAGTATATTGTATGCATTTTCTCGAAACGCGTTGGACTTCTCTGCTACTTATCTTCTGGGCTATCGGTTTGATATGGTCTATGCTAGGGGTGCCCAACCAGTGGCCCGCGGGACTTCACTACTTTTATATATAATTGTATAACAACAGAACATTTCTATGTATGCATTTGTGCTGTTTTTGTGGTTTTTTTCGACAAGAATCTTGTTTTTATATGTTGTATTTTGTAAAAATAAATGTACTTTTTTTTATACATATCATTTCCTTTATTATACTATTATTATTTTTTCTTCTTCTTTGAATTGCCCTTAAAATCCAATTTTTGAGGTTCAGTATTTTTTGGTTATATTTTTTCTATTCTATTGTTTTTTTTTTAAATTGTATTCTTTTTCTATTTGTTTATTCTATTCTATTAATTTCTAATCTATTCAATTATTTTATTTTTTATTCTAGTCTATTTTTTTCTAGGCAAATCTATTCTATTTGAAATTCAAATTTTGGAAGATGGTTATATTCTTTCTATCCTATCCTATTATATTCTATTGTTTTTTTTTCTATACTGTTCTGTTATTTTCTATTCTATTATAATCTATTCTAATTCAAATTCAAATCAATTCTATTTGAATGTTATTCTATGTTATTCTATTTTTTTTATTATTTTCTTTTCTATTCTATTATATCATAAACAAGAGGTTTTTTTTTAGGGACTTTAAGGAAGCCATGGCCGGTAGGTCACGTATTTCCATCCCTAGGGACTTTAATTGAAACCCTGACCTGGTAAGGTCAGGCATTTCCATCCCAATCTGGTTCAAAGAAAGGGGGCTAAGCAAAGGGGAAAATGGGACTTTATATGAAGCCCAAGACTGCAAAAGGGTAATAGGTGAATCTAATGCCGCGTACACACGAGCGGACTGTATGGCGTACTTAGTCCGTCATACAATCTGACGGACAGTCGGTCCTACTTTCGACTGAACGGACTTGACCACACACGGATGCACAAACAGTCCATCGAAAGCTTGCGCGATGACGTGTACAGCACGTACGACGGGACTAGAAATAGGAAGTCCAATACACAGCAAAGCACCCTTCCGCTGTGTAAATCCTTTCTGGGCATGCGCTATTCTTAGTCCGTCGAACTAGCCTACTGACGAGCGGATTGTCCGCTGAAACCAAAGTACGACGAACAGAATTTCGAAAAATCCGAAATACTTAGTACGCCAGACTGCACGCTGAAAAAGTCCGCTGAAGCCCACACACGAGCGGATTGTCCGCTGAAATGTGTTTCGACGGACTAAGTACGCCATACAGTCCGCTCGTGTGTACGCGGCTTAAGGAATTTTATTGAATACATCACAGATACAGGTATAACAATATCTGATGTACATGATAACATAGGTATAATACATGATAAAACAGTATAAACATACAAGTAATACTGGTAGTAATTGTAATTTAGTATACATGATAAAAGCAAATAACATAACAATATCGTAATGTGATATAACAATAAATCTCCTGTTTCACCACTAAAGAGATTTATATAAAAATGTAATCCAAATTAATATCTGCGGGACCTATGGCCTAATTGGCCTGTAAAGGTAGAAGTTCCATAAGCTTGTGAAAGATGTGAAATAAATAACAATATGACGTCCGGCTTAAGTGCCACTCGTCAGGAGCAATTGGTATCTGGAATGAAACTAATATAAGTAACAAAGTAGAACACTTAAAAGATGTTGGTTGGGGGTGGGGTACATAAAAGTAACCCCCAAAGCCAGTAGTTACTTACTGAGGTTGTGTGTGTCAAATGCGTGGAGGCAGGGCCCCAAAAGGCATCCGAGAGTGTCCCCAACTGGGAGCCCTGGTGAGCCACCCCGCGGGGATGGGCAGCCACATGGGCGGACCAGGAAAAACGAGACAATACTGTGAAAAAGTGAACATAGTTAACCAAATAGGTGGTGGGCAGGTGAACGTGAGGAAATGGAGAAAAAAGGGGGGAATCAGAATAGTGGAGGAAGGGTTGAGACCAAAACAAACCGCCCATGATATCAGTGTGCACAGTGGAAGGTGAAGTGAAGAAGTGCTAGTTCAAAGTAAATAGAAACAGTTCACCGGAGAAAAACCAGAAAGAGTGGTCAGAGGTGTTAAAGTTACCTTGTAGGAAGGGAAAAAACCAGACCGTGTGAGAAGGGACCGTGAGGTCCGGTAATTAGATAGCCTCGAGTGCAGAAACCCCTCGTGAGGAACCACCCATAAATAACCCATCGCGGGGACGCCCACCAATTCTATTATAGTCTATTCTATTCTTAATTTTCTAAAAAAAAAAAAAAAAAAAAAGTCTTAGTTTCTGTTAGTAAATTTTGTAAATTGATCACTGATGGGCGTTGATGAGGTAGCACTGATGGGCACTGATGAGGTGGCAAATATGGGCACTGATGAGGCGGCTCTTATGGGCACTGATTAGGTGGCACTGATGAGTAGGCATGAATATGCCACACTTATGGGCACTGATAGGTAGCACTGATAGGCAGCACTGATGGATGGCACTGGTGGGCACTGGGCACAGATAGACAGCACTGGTGGGCACAGATAGGTGGCACTTGTGGGCACAGATAGGCAACATAGATAGGTGGCACAGATAGGCAGCACGGATAGGCGGCACTGATGGGCATTGATGGGTGGCATTGATGGGCAGCAGTGATGAGCATTGATGGACAGCAGTAACGAGCATTGATGGGCAGCAATGATAGCCAGCACTGACTGGCATCACTGATTGCTGGCACTTGTGGGCACAGATTGGTGCCAATTGTGGGCACTGATTGCTGACAGTGGCATTGCTGGCACTGTTTGGCACTTAATTGTAATCAAGGCACCTCTTGATCATTGCCCTGGTTACATCCCTAGATTGCTTCTGTGAGGAGATGCCGCTGATCGTCTCTCCTCTTCCCACACTCTGTCAGTGTGAGGCGAGGAGCGCCGATTACCGGCATCTCCGTGTTTACATGTGACTGCCTGTGATTGGACACAGCCAATCACATGGTTAAAGAAGCTGCTCTTTACACAGATCGGGATGGCGCTGTGACCTATCAACATGGCGCGGCTGTGATTGCCACTCTGCGTGCCCCCGGGGTGCGTGAGAGCGATCGTTCTGGAGGGCCATCATATGACATCCACCTAGAACGAGAGCTGCGCCGCCCAGACGTCATTTGACGGCCGGCGGGTGAGAAGAGGGTAGGATTTAGAGAAGATCTGTAAAGAAAAGTTGACCAAAATTCCTCCTGAGATGTGTGCAAACCTGGTCACCAACTACAAGAAACGTCTGACCTCTGTGCTTCCCAACAAGGGTTTCTTTACCAACTACTAAGTCATGTTTTGCTTGGGGATAAATACTTATTTTACTCACTGAACTGTAACTTAATTTATAGCATTAGTTTTTTTCTGGATTTTTGGTTGATATTCTGTCTCTATCATTTAAAATACACCTATGATAAAAATGATAGACCCTTCATTTCTTTGTAAGCGGGCAAACTTACAAAATTTGCAGGGGCTCAAATAACGTAATAATTTTCCCCACTGTATATATTCATGATTGTGCGGTAAGTGGTTAATGTTGGCGCTTTATAAATTCTGTATAATAATGATGATGATGATAATAATAATTAATTCAAGTTAAGAAAAGCAAGGAGCTGCGTGTTCAGCTCAGACAGCACATTGTCTGTAACCCTTTCACACTTCCATCATGCATAAATCAGAGGAGGAGGCTCATGGCCATGTTCCAAAACCACTTAGATCATTTTACCAGGGGCTTTGAGCTTCTGGTCCAAAGGCCGCTCTTTCCACTCCATAGCTCTCCACGTTGTGACATTTCCCTCACACTTGTCCCTCCGTATTACCGCCGAGGACGCAAGAAGAGAGTGTTGTCTCTCAATATCAGTTTAATCAAAGCTGCAGTCAATCTGTTGTCACTGAACTCAGGAGCAGGTTCCTGAGCGGCGTGGTGGCAGAAATAGAGTGAATTACAACTCATGATCAGGTCACCACCGAGTCAGTGCTCTGCCCGATGACCAACAAATGACTGACATCAAATCCGAGTCTGCTCAGATCAAGCGGATAGATTCTTATATGCAAAAAAACTACTCAGAATACGGCATTCAAATGCTTTGTTATGATACCCAATTCAAATTTTTAAATTGTCCACAACAAGTCATATAGCAACATGGGACAGCAGCAAACTGGTCCTGGCTCCCAAGAAAAAGGTGGCGGTGATGGTGTTGGGGGAGGGAGGGGGTGGTTACTTTTTTGCATTAAATAAGACCCAGCCAACTTCGGAGACTTCATCTGAGCTATAGGGCGACCTGTGACCTTACTGTCCCAAAATTTTATAGCGCCACACATGGAGAAGAGGCTGATGGCTCCCAAGGATCTCCATTTCAGATTTGCATTAGTTATCACCATAGTGTTGATTTATGGACACTACCTAGACTTAATCTGGGCACTTTATGGACACTACCCACTTATGGACACTACCTAGACTTAATCTGGGCACTTTATGGACACTACCTAGACTTAATCTGGACACTTTATGGACACTACCTATACTTTATCTGAACACTTTATGGACACTACCCACTTATGGACACTACCTAGACTTAATATGGACACTTTATGGACACTACCTAGACTTAATATGGACACTTTATGGACACTACCTAGACTTAATATGGACACTTTATGGACACTACCTAGACTTTATCTGAACACTTTATGGATACTACCTAGACTTTATCTGGACACTTTATGGACACTACTTAGATTTTATCTGGACACTTTATGGACACTACCTAGACTTAATCTGGACACTTTATGGACACTACCTAGAATTAATCTGGACACTTTATGGACACTACCTAGACTTTATCTGGGCACTTTATGGACACTACCTAGACTTAATCTGGACACTTTATGGACACTACCTATACTTTATCTGGACACTTTATGTACACTACCTAGACTTTATCTGGACACTTTATGGACACTACTTAGATTTTATCTGGACACTTTATGGACACTACATAGACTTTATCTGGACACTTTATGGACACTACCTATGCTTTATCTGGACACTTTATAGACACTGCTTAGACTTTATCTGGACACTTTATGGACACTACTTAGATTTTATCTGGACACTTTATGGACACTACCTAGACTTAATCTGGACACTTTATGGACACTGCCTAGACTTAATCTGGACACTTTATGGACACTACCTAGACTTTATCTGGACACTTTATGGACACTACCTAGACTTTATCTGGACAGTTTATGGACACTAAGGATCAGCTGAACACCCCCCAGTTCGGTTCGCACCAGAACCTGCGAACAGACCTAAACTTCGTGTGAACTTTAGAAACCTATTAAAGTCCATGTGACTCGAATGTTCAAAATCAAAAGTGCTAATTTTAAAGGCTAATATGCAAGTTATTGTCCTGGCTCCTGCCCCTGGGGACATGTATCAATGCAAAAAAGTTTTAATAATAGCCGTTTTTTCGGGGAGCAGTGATTTTAATAATGCTTAAAGTGAAACAATAAAAGTGTAATATTCCTTTACCTGGGGGGTGTGTATAGTATGCCTGTGAAGGGGCGCATGTTTCCCGTGCTTAGAACTGTCCCTGCACAAAGTGTCATTTCTGCAGGAAAAAAGTAATTTAAAAGCACTCGCGGCTATAATGAATTGTCGGCTCCCCATAATACAGAGAACAGTCATTAAAAGTCATTGATAAAAATTTTTTTTTAAAAAGCGTGGGGTTCCCCCAAATTTAATTACCAGGCCCTTCAGGTCTGGTATGGATATTAAGGGGAACCCCATGTCAAATTAAAAAAAAATGACGTGGGGTTCCCCCCAAATGGATTTTAAGGGGAACTCCACTGCGCCTAGAGATGATTCAGTTCGCATTGTGCGCTATACAAGTATTTCATTCATTCATTTCATTCACTCATTCATTCAACTCCATGCCAAATTTAAAAAAAAAATGGCGTGGAGTTCCCCCCAAAAATCCATACCAGACCCTTTATCCGAGCATGCAACCTGGCAGTCCGCAGGAAAAGAGGGGGGATGAGAGAGCGCCCCCCCTCATGAACCGTACCAGGCCACATGCCCTCAACATTGGGAGGATGCTTTGGGGGTCTGTGACCCCTCAAAGCACCATGTCCCCATGTTGATGGGGACAAAGGCCTCATCCCCACAAACCTGGCCGGTGGTTGTGGGGGTCTGTGGGCGGGGGGCTTATCAAAATCTGGAAGCCCCTTTTAACAAAGGGACCCCCAGATCCTGGCCCCCCTGTTTGAAATGGTAAGGGGGTACAAAGGAAAGGACTTTTCCCAACGGTATGTCTGTGTTTTTAAAAAAAAAATTACACTTTCTTTGTGAAATGGTAGGGGTACTTTTGTACCACCCTTACCATTTCAAACAGGGGGGGGCGGGATCTGGGAGTCCCCTTGTTAAAGGGGGCTTCCAGATTCTGATAAGCCCCCTGCCAGGGTTGTGGGGATGAGGCCCTTGTCCTCATTGTCATGGTTATGCAATAGTTTGTCTGCTTACCTGTTTCCATGTGTTCATCTAGAGACCAGCCGACCGTCACCTGTCTGCTTTTGTAATCCATCCTCTGGCATGGCTCCACCCTCGCTCCTATCAGGGAGCTCTATATTAACCTGTGCACTGCAGGCCAACCCTGCTGATCAACCTTTGTGTGTTAGCTTCCTGTTACCTGCCGTGTGCTCTTCTGTTGTTCCGTTACCGACTTTGGCATGTCCTTGACTATCCCTGTTTGCCTGTGATCCTGATCTTTTGGCGTGTCCCTGACTATTCCTGTCTGCTTGTGGCCCTGACCTTGGCTTTGTCCCTCACTATCCCTATCCTCCTGTTGCCTTCTGTGGGTGTGAGCTGATGAACACCTGCTGGCTCTTAGACTCCGCGCCCCAGGGAATCTTACACTCTAACCCCAATGGGATCTGTCTCCCGTCCGCAGCAGTCAGCCATAGGGTCCACAACCTTGCGGTGCACTCCTGATCCCTACGGTGTGCATCTGTCACCTCGCCTCAAGGTGACCTGACACTCATCAACATGGGGACATGGTGCTTTGAGGGGTCACAGACCCCCTAAGCATCCTCCCAATGTTGAGGGCATGTGGCCTGGTACGATTCAGGAGGGGGGGACGCTCTCTCGTCTCCCCCTCTTTTTCTGCGGCCTGCCAGGTTGCGTGCTCTGATAAAGGATCTGGTATGAGTTTTTGGGGGGAATTCCACTCCATTTTTTTTTAAATTTGGCGTGGAGTTCCCCTTAAAATCCATACCAGATCTGAAGGGCCTGGTAATTGAATTTGGGGGCCACACCACGCTTTTTTTTTTTTTTTTTATCAATGACTGTTCTCTGTATTACGGGGAGCCGACAATTCATTATAGCCGTGAGTGCTTTTAAATGACTTTTTTCCTGCAGAAATGACACTTTGTGCAGGGACAGTTCTAAGCACGGGAAACATGCGCCCCTTCACAGGCATACTATACACACCCCCCAGGTAAAGGAATATTACACTTTTATTGTTTCACTTTAAGCATTATTAAAATCACTGCTCCCGAAAAAATGGCTGTTTTTTAAACTTTTTTTTGCATTGATACATGTCCCCAGGGGCAGGACCCTGCTCCCCAAACATTTTTTATGTTAATAACTTGCATATAAGCCTTTCAAATTAGCACTTTAGATTTCTTACATAGACTTGTACAGGGTGTTCCGCGGCTTTTCGAATTTGCCGCGAACACCCCAAATTGTTCGCTGTTCGGCGAACAGGCAGTGTTCGAGTTGAACATGAGTTCGACTTGAACTCCAAGCTCTTTCCCTAATGGACACTACCTAGATTTTATCTGGACACTTTATGGACACTACCTAGACTTAATATGGACACTTTATGGACACTACCTAGACTTAATATGGACACTTTATGGACACTACCTAGACTTATTCTGGACACTTTTTGGACACTACCTAGACTTAATATGGACACTTTATGGACACTACCTAGACTTAATATGGACACTTTATGGACACTACCTAGACTTAATATGGACACTTTATGGACACTACCTAGACTTTATCTGGACACTTTATGGACACTACCTAGACTTAATATGGACACTTTATGGACACTACCTAGACTTAATATGGACACTTTATGGACACTACCTAGACTTATTCTGGACACTTTTTGGACACTACCTAGACTTTATCTGGACACTTTATGTACACTACTAAGATTTTATCTGGACACTTTATGGACACTACTAAGATTTTATCTGGACACTTTATGGACACTACATAAACTTTATCTGAACACTTTATGTACACTAACTATGCTTCATCTGGACACTTTATGGACACTACCTATACTTTATCTGGACACTTTATGGACACTACTTAGATTTTGTCTGGATACTTTATGGACACTACCTAGACTTTATCTGGACACTTTATGGACACTACTTAGATTTTATCTGGACACTTTATGGACACTACCTATACTTTATCTGGACACTTTAAGGACACTACTTAGATTTTATCTGGACACTTTATGGACACTACCTAGACTTTATCTGGACACTTTATGGACACTAATAAGATTTTATCTGAACACTTTAAGGACACTACATAAACTTTATCTGAACACTTTATGTATACTACCTATGCTTCATCTGGACACTTTATGGACACTACCTATACTTTATCTGGACACTTTATGGACACTACCTAGACTTTATCTGGACACTTTATGGACACTACCTAGACTTAATCTGGACACTTTATGGACACTACCTAGACTTTATCTGGACACTTTATGGACACTACCTAGACTTAATCTGGACACTTTATGGACACTACCTAGACTTTATCTGGAAACTTTATGGACACTACTTAGATTTTATCTGGACACTTTATGGACACTACCTAGACTTTATCTGGACACTTTATGGACACTAATAAGATTTTATCTGGACACTTTATGGACACTAATAAGATTTTATCTGAACACTTTATGGACACTACATAAACTTTATCTGAACACTTTATGTATACTACCTATGCTTTATCTGGACACTTTATGGACACTACCTATACTTTATCTGGACACTTTATGGACACTACCTAGACTTTATCTGGACACTTTATGGACACTACCTAGACTTTATCTGGACACTTTATGGACACTACCTAGACTTAATCTGGACACTTTATGGACACTACCTAGACTTTATCTGGACACTTTATGGACACTACCTAGACTTAATCTGGACACTTTATGGACACTACCTAGACTTTATCTGGACACTACCTAGACTTAAGTTCGACTTGAACTCTAAGCTCATCCCTAATGGACACTACCTAGACTTAATCTGGACACTTTATGGACACTACTTAGATTTTATCTGGACACTTTATGGACACTACAAAGACTTTATCTGGACACTTTATAGACACTACCTATACTTTATCTGGAATCCTAAAGTTAATCTGCACTGTCCGTGGGATGGGGGGTGCCTCCCCCCTTTGCCTTGTTAAAGTGGTACTAAAGGCTCAAGGTTTTTTACCTTCATGCATTCTGTGCATAAAGATAAGAAACCTTCTCTGTGCAGCCCTCTTAATACTTACCTGAGCCTGATCTTTCTCCAGCGATGTGCACAAGAGCCTCAGCTCTCCGGGGACTCACCTTCCTCATTGGCTGAGACAGCAGAGGCTCAATCACAGCCAGTAAGCAAATGAGGAGGGGGGGGCGGGGGCCGAGCCACGGCTCTGTGTGTGAATGAACACGCAAAGCCGCAGCCTGTGAAAGAAGCAGCTTGGGTGCCCCATTGCAAGCTGCCTGCTCTGGGGGAACTCGGCAGGTGGAAGGGCCAAAACGCACTGGCAAGAGACAAAAGAAGTAGAGGATCGGGGGCTGCTCTGTGCAAAATCATTGCACAGAGCAGGTAATTATGACATGTTTGTTATTTAACAACAACAACAACAAAAAGAAAGCCTTTAACCACTTGCCGCCCGCCCACCGTCAAATGATGGCTGGGCTGTGCAGCTCTTGTTCTGGGTGGACATCATATGACGGCCTCTCGTGCCCCCAGGAGCACACAGCATGGCGATCGTGGCCCGCTGTGTTGCTAGGACACGGAGTGACCCCGATCTGTGTAAGGAGCCGTGGCCGTGGCTCTTTAGCCGTGTGATCGGCTGTGTCCAATCACAGCCGGTCACATTTAAACATGGAGATGCCGGTAATCGGCGCTCCTCACCTCACACTGACATAGTGTGAGTAGACACGATCAGCGGCATCTCCTCACAGGCCACAGCTAGGTATGTAATCAGGGCACTGATCATCAGTGCCCTGATTACAATTAGTGCCCACCAGTGGCAGCAATAATTACACACCACTGCCAGCAATCAGTGCCAACCAGTGCCCACAGTTGTCAGCAATCAGTGCCCACAAGTGCCAGCAATCTGTGGCCATTAATGATGCCAGTCAGTGCTGGCTATCAGTGCTGCCCATAAATGCCCATCAATGCTCATCACTGCTGCCCATCAATGCCCGTCAGTGCCCATCAGTGCTGAAAGTGCTGAAAGTTGAACAATGGCCTTAGCAGGAAGGGGGTGTAAGTGCTCTGTATTGAGGGGGTTAAAGCGGAGTTCCACAAAAAAGTGGAAATTCTGCTCATTTGTCTCCTCTCCCCTTCTGGGGCCACCATTGGCACCTTTCGGGGGGAGGGGTGACAGGATACCTGTCTTCAACTTCCGGGAGGCCCGTAACATCACCGCTGGGCTCCCTCCTCCTCTCCCTGTCGCCGGGCCAGTAGGAGAGAGGAGTGGGGCCTCGCACAATTGTGGGTATCCCTGTGGCAATCAAGTCCGCGGCCTGCACAGAGTCCTGACCTCAACCCGATAGAACACCTTTGGGTTGAATTAGTGCGGAGACTGCGAGCCAGGCCTTCTTGTCCAATATCAGTGCCTGGCCTCACAAATGCTCTTCTGGAAGTCTGGAAGAATGGTCAAACATTCCCATAGACACACTCCTAAATCTTGTGGACAGCCTTCCCAGAAGAGTTGAAGCTGTTATAATTGCGAAGGGCAGGCCAAACTTAATATTGAACCCTACGGACCAAGACTGGGAGGCCATTAAAGTTCATGTGTGTGTAAAGGCAGGTGTCCCAATACTTTTGGTAATATAGTGTGTGTGTGTGTGTGTGTGTGTGTGTGTGTGTGTGTGTGTGTGTGTGTGTGTGTGTGTGTGTGTGTGTGTGTGTGTGTGTGTGTGTGTGTGTGTGTGTATTTGTGTGTGTGTGTGTGTGTGTGTGTATATATATATTAGTGCGTTGCAAAAATATTCACCCCCCTTTGGCATTTTTCGTGTTTTGTTGCCTCACAACCTGGAACTAACATGGATTGTTTGAGGATATGCATCATTTAATTTACAGAACATGCCCACAACGTTTAAGATGTGTTTTTTTTTTATTTTTATTGTGAAGCAAACAACAAATAGGACAAAATAATAGAAAATGTCAATGTGCACAACTATTCACCCCCCTAAAGTCAATACTTTGTAGAGCCACCTTTCACAGCTCCAAGTGGCTTTGGATAAGTCTCTATGAGCTTGCCACATCTTACCCCTGGGATTTTTGCCCATTCCTCCTGGCAAAACTGCTCCAGCTCCTTCAAGTTGGATGGTTTGCTCTTGTGAAAAGCAATCTTTAAGTCTGACCACAGATTTTCTATTGGATTGAGGTCTGGGCTTTGACTAGGCCATTCCAACACATTTACATGTTTCCCATTAAACCCCTCAAGTGTTGCTTTAGCAGTGTGTTTGGGGTCATTGTCCTCCTGAAAGGTGAACCTCCATCCTAGCCTCAAATCACACACAGAGTGGGACAGGTTTTACTCAAGAATATCCCTGTATTTAGCACCATCCATCTTTCCCTCCACTCTGACCAGTTTCCCAGTCCCGACTGCTGCCACCACCATGTTTCACAGTGGGGATGGTGATCTTTGGGTGATGTGATGTGATGTGTTGGGTTTGCCCCATTTTCTTTGATGGCCAAAAAGTTCAATTTTAATGTCATCAGACCAGAGCACCTTCCTCCATACATTTTGGGAGTCTCCCACATGCCTTTTTCGCAAACTCAGAACGTGCCATTTTGTTTTTTGCTGAAAGTAATGGCTTTCTTCTGGCCACTCTGCCATAAAGCCCAACTCTATGGAGCGTACGGCTTATTGTTGTCCTATGTACAGATACTCCAGTCTCTGCTGTGGAACTCTGCAGCTCCTCAAGGATTACCTGTGAGTTTTGGTGTGCGGCCGTCTCTTGGCAGGTTTGCTGTTGTGCCATGTTCTTTCCATTTGGTTATGATAGATTTGATGGTGCTCCTAGGGATCATCAAAGATTTGGATATTTTTTTTATAACCCAACCTTGACTTGTACTTCTCAACAACATTGTCCCTTATTTGTTTGGAGAGGTCCTTGGTCTTCATGGCAGTGTTTGGTTAGTGGTGTCTCTTGCTTAGGTGTTGCAGCCTCTGGGGCCTTTCGAAAAGGTGTGTATATGTAATGACAGATCATGTGACACTTAGATTGCACACAGGTGGACATCATTTCACTAATTATGTGTCTTCTGAAGGTAATTGGTTGCACCAGAGCTTTTTATGGGCTTCATAACAAAGGGGGTGAATACATACGCACATGCCAATTATCAGTTTTTTAGTTCTGAAAAATACTTTTATGTATATATTTTTCTAATTTTTCTTCACCAACTTAGACACTATTGTGTTCTGATCCATCATATATAATTCAAATAAAAAAAAACATTGAACTAAAGGCTGTAATGTAACAAAATAGGTAAAAAGCCAAGGGAGTAAATACTTTTGCAAGACACTGTATGTATGTATGTGTAAGCACTGACCCCCGAAGGAGCTGCTGGTTTTATTGGGCTTACCGCTACCTTCTTGACCTCGTGTGCGTCTAGGGGTTTCCCATGGTAGATGGCCCAAAGAATTTCAGAAACTGACACTGGATGCTCTTTTTAGGATATTTATTTGAAAATAAGTAGACAGAACAGTCTCTCAATGAAGGGTAGAGGGTTGGGTAGGAAGTTCAGGTACTTTTGGAACTGCAAAAACAGGAAGTTTCACTATAGAAATCCAGAGAATTGCCGCTCACAACTGGATTCTCACAGCTACCGGATAGACCTCCTCTCACTAGGCCTAGCAGCCGATAGAGTGTTTAAATAAAGCAAAGTCTCTGCCACAGACTTGGATGTAACTGAGGGACGTAGATAAATTTAGAGAGCCCTCATACGGTACCGGTATCTCGCAGCCGATCCGGCGATACCATACGAGTGTAGATTCACTTAGTGTCCTTCAACTGAGCCTCCAGGCTCTTTCTGAGAAGCCAGCCTCATGCGTGACCTTCTCCGGAAGAGTCCTCCCCTGGTTGCTTCTCCAGTTGCTGGGCCTCTCCACAGATGAGACGGCACCGGACCACTTTTAAATCCTCCTCCCAGTTACTTTGCCTCGGGCTAGCCAGCCCCGAGACTCGGAATTGGATGGATCCGCACCACAAGCCATGAGGGCCATGGGGGATGGTCAGGAGGACCAGAACCAAGCAGACAGAAAAATATTCTGGACCGGAACCCAGAAGCACGTGATGTCAGTACCTTAAAGTGGTGTTTAAACCAAAAAAATAAATAGCTTAAAATTCATAAAAATAAAAAAATAATTGGAATTTTTTTTTTTTACTCACCTCTAAATGCCTGTTGCTAGGGGGTCCCTCGTAGTCTGCCTCCTTCAGTGCCTGGACACTGACATCACTTCCCCTCGGCGCTGCACAGTCATCTGGGACCTGTCACGTGTCCCAGATGACTGTGCGGCATATCACGGCACGCGGCCCCGCCCACAGTAAGAATGCCGGCGCAGCGAGTGGAGCGGGGAAAGAGGGGGGGCTTCGTTCCCCCACATCGCTGGACCCTGGGACAGGTAAGTGTCCGATTATTAAAAGTCAGCAGCTGCAGTATTTGTAGCTGCTGACTTTTACATTTTTATTTTTTTACGGGTTACCCAACTTTAAGTACCCTCTCCCAAAATGCACAGCAAGATGACACTCCCACTGGGCTGGTTCCGAGAAAGAATGGCACTCAATACGCCCAGCTAGACTGCGTTCTCAAACTTGCCAGTGGTGACAGCGACACCTGTGGCCAAGCAGAACCCAGTGCAATCCAGCTAGACTGGTACTGAAACCATAATTTGGTATAATTAACCCTAAAACCCAACTATGGCTTTAGGAACTCTAAATAGAAAAAAAAACACATAGCGTGTGCTCTTCAGGAGCCGGCGCTACATATGTATATATATATATATATATATATATATATATATATATATATAAAATATACATACCATACTTGTGGGATCCCTCTGGAACAGGGGTAGGCAACCTGGGGCCCTCCAGCTGTTGTGGAACTACATTTCACATGAGACATTGCAGGGCTGGCAGTTACAATTACTCCCAGAGGCATGATGGGACTTGTAGTTCTGCAACAGCTGGAGGGCCCCAGGTAGTCTACCCCTGCTCTAGAAGCCTGAATTGCTGTTACTCCAGTGATCTCTACTAGCTTCTGGGACCCGTGCTGAGCAGCTGCCCTGCTGCATTGTGAACACAGGCGGTCCCGACTCCTCAGGATGGGCACCATTCAGAGATTGTTTTGCATTTTCTTAATGAATGTAAAGCTTTCTCTGATTGGATGAGGTGGATATGTGGGGCGGTGATATCACAAGCTTCATCTTGTCCAATCAGAGAAGGGTTTGCATTCATTGAGAAAATGCGAAGCAGTCTCTTAATGGTGCCCGTGCCGAGTAATCTATCTCCTGTGTTCACAATGCAGCACGGTAACCACTCAGCTTTGGACCCAGAAACAAGTGGCGATCACTGGAGTAGAGGCGTCTGCTTCAGTAATTTCCAGCTTCCAAGGGGATCCCACAGATGTGATATATGTATAGTTACATTGCCCTAAGCTGGAACCAATGTACTTATGTAAAAATATCCATACCAGGAATTCTTTAACCACTTGGCGACTGCTGTGCACACCGATATCCATCGGCACAATGGCAGCGGTGGGCAAATGAGCCTACCTGAACGTCCCCTTTAATTGGCGGGGCTAGCAGGGAACGCCCACTGCGTACAGCGTGACCGTGCCCGCGGGTCCCACGGACTTGATGTCCACGGGGGGCCCGTGATCCTGTCACAGAGCCACAGAATGGGGAGATGCCTATGCAAACAAGGCATTTCCCTGTTCTGCCTTGTGACATGACAGAGATCTACTGCTCCATGTCATCGGGAGCAGTGATTGCTGTCATGTCAGTGGTATCCCATCCCCCCACAGTTAAAATCACTCCCTAGGACACATTTAACCCCTTGAGCACCCTCTAGTGTTTAACCCCTTCCTTGCCAATGACATTTACACGGTAATCAGTGCATTTTTATAGCGCTGATCGCTGTATAAATGTGAATGGTCCCAAAGTAGTGTCAAAAGTGTCCGATGTGTCCGCCATACTGTCGCAGTCACAATAAAATTCGCAGATCGCCGCCATTACTAATAAGAAAAAATTTATAATAAAAATGCCATAAATCTATCCCCTATTTTGTAGACGCTAGAACTTTTGCGCAAACCAATCAGTATATACGCTTATGGCAATTTTTTTTTTTTTAACCAAAAATATGTAGAATACATATCGGCCTAAACTGAGGAAAAAAATAGTTTTTTTTTAATATATATTTTTGGAGGATATTTATTATATTAAAAAGTAAAAAATGTTGCTTTTTTTTCAAAATTGTTGCTTTTCTTTTGTTTATAGCACAAAAGATAAAAACCACAGAGGTGATCAAATACCACCAAAAGAACGCTCTAGTTGTGGGGAAAAAAAGACGTCAATTTTGTTTTGGTCTAACATCGCACGACTGCGCAATTATCACTTAAAGCTACGCAGTGCGGAATCGAAAAGTGCTCTGGTCAGGAAGGAGGTAAAACTTTCCGGGGGCCGAAGCGGTTAATTACTAAGGCCCCCCGTTTACATCTCGCGATTTGGGATTGAAGGCAAAATCACTGCGATTCTGCCTGTGATCCCAAATCGCGTGGCAATTGCAGCAAAACACGCTGCTCACATTATCCTTCAGTGGCACCCCAAACGTGATAAGAATCTGCAGCGATTGTCGCAACGACAGGAACGCGCGGCGACCACGGCAAATGGTGATTAAAGAGGAAGTAAACCCTGATGAGTTTACTTCCTCTTTGATTCCCTGCAAAGGTAAAGCATAATGGACTACTATGCATCGCATAGTAGTCCATTATGTGTCACTTACCTGACACAGGAGCCAGCGAAGTCACCGCTGTCCCCTGTAGTCCGGAGCCTCCATCTTCTTGGTGGGTCTCGCTGCTCCGGCGCTGTCATTCAACAGAGCCGCGATGACGTCACTCCCGCGCAGGCACACAGGAGCCGTCACTCGTGGCATATCGCCGTTAACAGCGGCGCACTCGGCGCGCCTGCGCACCGATGTCTATGGCGCATACGCCGTAGACAGCGGTGCCTGTCTTTTGGCAAATATCTCCTAAACCGTGTAGGTTTAGGAAATATTTCTTGGACCTACAGGTAAGCCTTAATCTAGGCTTAGCTGTAGGTCAAAATGGTTTGTAAGGGTTTACAACCACTTTAAAAGATCGCGTTAAGCTTGTCGCCAGAAAAAGAGCTTCTTTTCTGGTGACAAACGTACATTAGGCAGCCCTTTCAAGTGAATGTGCTGCCCTAAACAACACACAGAAGCTCATGTAAAATAGCGTAGCAAGACTGCTCACTGCCCGCTACGTAATAATGTGACCGGGGCGTTACAGCACGCCCCAATTTTATTATTTGCTATTATTTTAAAATACTAACAGCAGTAATTTAGAGGTGTTCTGAAATATTTAGCAGAGTAATACACTTTTGATACTAAAATCTTTTTTTTTTTTTTTTTTTAATACAGGTAAATTCATCAGACCGAAAATGGGGACTATCAGGAAGAAAAATGGATAGGAGGATTTGGTTTGAACGAGGGAGCTATGTAGTACAGGAGATATTTTTATTCCACAGCCCGGGACTTTGCCAGCCAGGTGCGATCCTAAAAAATGTAAACCATGTGCCGTGTTTTCTTTCCCTGGCCCTAAGCAGAATTTCTTGCCCACGGACAAACAGAAGTATTTTTTATGCATGAAGTGTAGTAATCTGAGTTTTACTCAAGATCTGGTGAACACTAGATGTCTCTGTAGGATAAGGGATGCTGTGATTTTTTTTTTTCTTATTATTTAAAAAATTTGACAATTGATAGTATAAAATATCAGTGTGTGGACTGGTATACAGTACACTGTATGGATATATTTCCATCACTGACAATTAATATACAAAGTAGAAAAGGAAACTTCTACTGCTAGAGCAGTCTACCTTATTTGTATGATAAAAACGCATTCTAAATAACAACAAAGGTTTGAACTTGATGAGTGTTATTCACAGCTTATACTATAACAGGGGCCAACGAAATAAAAGGAACATCTAGTACAGATGTTGTAAAGCGCTGCGCTAACTGTGCTATATACAGTAAATCCTGTATAATAACAATACTTATTATTAACAGAACCTAGAACTAGAACCTTCAGGGTCTCGGTGCAAGAAACCACTATGGGTCCTCCTGATTGCATCCCGAGGCCCTGCCTTGCCACTGGTCCCAGGGCCTTTCCCACAGGTCCCAGGCCCTTTACTCCCATACAGGGTCCTTTATTACGGTCCTGAAGCAGGACCCTTTCATGTGTTCTGCAGCGGGGTCCCTTCCAAGTTTGCCAACCTTCCAAAAAAAATTCAGGGACACCTGTTTTTTTTCTGTGTTCAGCCTGCCATTGTCGGCAGAGAGCATATCTTAATTAGGGATGGGGTATTTAAAATGGGCGTCGTTTTACATGAACTAATGCCATACCCCTTTTACACATCTCCACCCCCCCTCGGAATGCCTCTGTACCCCTTAGCGCACCTCCATACCCCCTGCACATCTCTGTACCTCCCAAATAACTCCTGTACCCATGGTATACCTCCATACCCCCCAGCACACCTCTGTGTCTCCCAGCACCCTCTGCACCCCCCCTCCACACACCTCTGCACCTCCTAAAATCCTCTTTATCCCCTAGTATGCCTCCATATGCCAAGCTCAGCCTTGTACCCCACAGCACGATTCCATACCAGCTGCACATCTCTGTGCCTCCTAAATAACCCCTGTACCCCTAGTACATATCCAACCCCCCCCCCCCCCAGCACACCTCTGCACTTCTTAGAATTCTCTTTATCCCCCCGAGTATACCTCCAAATGCCAAGCCAGCCTTTGTACTCTTGAGCACACTTCCATACCCCCTGCACACCTCTGTACCTCCCAAACAACCCCCTAGTACACCTCCGTACCCCCCAGCACACTTCTGCACCCCCCACACACTTCTGAACCTCCTAGAATCCTCTTTATCCCCCCCAGTATGGCTCCATATGCCAAGCAAGCCTTTGTACCCCTCAGCACACTTCCACACCCCCTGCACACCTCTGTACCTCCCAAACAACCCCTGTACCCCTAGTAAACCTCCCTCAGCACACTTTTGCACCCCCCAACACACCTCTGCACCTCCTAAAATACTCTTTATACCCCAGTATGCCTCCATATGCCAAGCAGGCCTTTGAAACCCCCAGCACACCTCCAACCCCCCACCCCCCCCCCCCCCCCCCACACACACACACACACATATCTGCACCTCCCAGCATCCTCTGTATTCCCCAGCACACCTCAACACTTCACAGCCCATTTATGTACTCTGTCGCACATCTCTGCACCCTGAACACCTCCGTAACCCACCCGCCTCACACCCACACCTCTGCACCCCCCAGTATCCTCTATACCCCCCTAGCACACTTCTGCACCCCGCACCTCCTAGAATGCTCTTTATTCACCAGTATGCCTCCATAGGCCTAGCAAACATTTTTAACCCCCAGGACATCTCTGCACGCCCCCCACAAACACACATCTGCACCTCCCAGCATTCTCTGTGTTCCCCAGCACGCCTCAACACCCCCCAGCACATCTATGTGCTCTGCTGCACATCTCTGCACCCCCCACACCTCCGTAACTCCCCCCTCACGCACACACACCTCTGCACCCCCCAGCATCCTCTGTATCCCCCCCTCACTGCACATCGCAGCTAATGATGTTTGCACACCCCACACCCCTAATATATTTCTGCTCTGAACCTACTTGATGTGCATCTCCAACCTCCAGTATATCTCTGAGCCCCTTACCCGGGCAGGCACCAGATTCAGCACACACCACACACGTGAGTCGCTCTGCTTGTGTACTGAAGCCGATACCGGCCTGGGTCAGAAGCCCCTCCTCTTTCCGCTGTGGCGGAACACCAGGGAACGGTTGCATATGCAACTTTTGTGACTCTGGTAATTCCGCCAATGATCTAGTAGTATATTAGGCTACATTAACACTTGTATATGTGAGGAATACGCACAAAAATGTTGTAATTTCCCGAAATAGACAAAAACGAAATACCCTTTAGCGGGGCGTGTGACTGTGCCGTTAATTCTTAACGGTGACCCCATGCACCTGCTAAAGTGCATATGTTTGCGCATGCCAAAATTCATGGTGCTGCAACTCCATGCATTTTGGTGCGGCGAGATTTTGCAAAAGAGTCAAGGACTTCTTTTGTGTGTTTCTTGCTTGTTGGGCAGCTTATTAAAACGAATAGGCTTCCCTACACGCAATGCATGGGAGCGAGCACACATTCCACCATCCCTGTATGGTGTGAATGGAGCCTTAATGAAGAACAAAATTCTGACAAAATTTTTATTTTCCCATGCAGCGGGGCAGTGCCTGCACTGCATGGTTTAACTGCTTGTTTTGTCCAAGCTATAGTTACCTGATCCTTTGGCAAAAAAGCATTCCTCCATGTCCAGCAGTGGACTGCTTCTGCCCTCCTTATGTCCATAGCAGGTCTATGGGCGTGATGACATCAGGAACAGTCCATTCACAAGACCGCTAGCAGGGGGGTAGGAGCAGCAGCGACCGATCTTGAGCTTGAACGATCAGCTGATTAGGTATATATATCTCCCCTAGTGGTTGTTTAGGACAACTACAACTTGTTTACAGATGTAATTTGGTGCATCCCCCTGCTCCTCCCCTCCTGTTTAGTCCTAATTAGTTCATTCCTAGTTTGGCCCTCCCAGTTTATTCCAAGTTCCCTTAGTTAGTGTTAGTTCTTTGCAGAGACGGGGCTTAGGAAAATCAGCCTCTTCTTTCACTTCAAACAGCAGGAAAAACATCCTCTGTACTGCACTTGTTTGATATAAAACTGCATTAGATTCAACTTCTGCATCTTATTGAAGAGTTATGCTGCCTGTGGATGGTGTCAAGTCAGCAGGTGGCCATATGGTCTGGACAGACTGGGTCTATAAAGATATGTCAATGCATAAAGTGGCATTAGAAACAGAACATCACACCTTAAATTTTTCGAGGAGTAATATGTGGTGGCAAAGAGGATGGGCTTTAACTCCCACATGTCACACATACACTATATTGTCAAAAGTATTGGGCCACCTGCCTTTACACGCACATGAACTTTAATGGCATCCCAGTCTTAGTCCAAAGGGTTCAATATTGAGTTGGCCCACCCTTTGCAGCTATAACAGCTTCAACTCTTATGGGAAGGCCGTCCACAAGGTTTAGAAGTGTGTCTATGGGAATGTTTGATCATTCTTCCAGAAGCAAATTTGTAATGTCAGGCACTGAAGTTGGACAAGAAGACCTGGCTCGCAGTCTCCGCTCTAATTCATCCCAAAGGTGTTCTATGAGGTTGAGTATAGGAATCTGTGCAATCCAGTCAAGTTCCTCCACCCCAAACTCCATATCTTTATGGACCTTGCTTTGTACACTGGTCTAAATTATTTGGTGGAGGGGGGATTATGGTGTGGGGTTGTTTTTCAGGGGTTGGGCTTGGCCCCTTAGTTCCAGTGAAGGGAAATCTTAAGGCATCAGCAAACCAGGACATTTTGAACAATTTCATGCTCCCAAACTTTATAGGAACAATAGGGGATGGCCCTTCCTGTTCCAACATTACTGCGCACCAGTGCACAAAGCAAGGACTATTAATGATTGAGTGCATTTTGGGTGAAGGAACTTGACTGGCTTGCACAGAGTCCTGATCTCAGCCCAATAGAACACCTTTAGGACGAATTAGAGCGGAGACTGCGAGTCAGGTCTTCTGGTCCAACATCAGTGCCTGACATTACAAATGCGCTTCTGGAAGAATGGTCAAACATTCCCATAGACACGCTCCTAAACCTTGTGGACAGCCTTCCTAGAAGAGTTGAAGCTGTTATCGCTGTGTAGCAACTCAATATTGAACCCTACAGACCAAGACTGGGATGCCATAACACATGAATTGCCATAAAGTTCATGTGTGTGTAAAGGCGGGTGTCCCAATACTTTTAACAATATAGTGTATGTGTTCATGGATGGCTGAGGCTTCTATGCTGAGAGTGCGCTCATTGTGCGCTCCCAGCAACGTGACCAAGCTGCCATAAAAAGCTCTCAGTTTCTAGTCATGATTGGGAGCTGGCGGGACGGGCTCATGATCATGAGATCACTGCGAGAGCCAATAATAGTGGTCACACGATCGAGATGTCCACTTTCTGAGCGTAAAGACCCACATAAAGGGACACTAGGGCTGGGTAGAAAGGGGTTAAGCTCTCATCGGTGGTACCTGCCTCCTCTGTAGTCATGTTATGTCGCACCACTGACACTGCTAAAAGGGTCTAAAACAGGGATATGCAATTAGTGGACCTCCAGCTGTTGCAGAACTACAAGTCCCATGATGCAAGACTCTGACAGCCACAAGCATGACACCCAGAGGCAGGGCCGTCTTTAAGGCAGGGCAAAAGGGGCAGCTGCCCTGGGCCCTGTCATTGTTGTGGGGCCCAAAGCAGCTGCATCATACTTGCCAACTATCCCAGTGTAAATTCCCTTGTCCCTTGAAGTTTTAGTCCTGTACTGTGTCCTGATATCTCATTGTGAAGTGATGGTACTAATGCTGCCCAGCTCTGCCCTATTGTTGTCTACAGATGATTTACCTGCAGACCCTGTGTTTACATGTAAATAACTGGCATTCATATGTAAATATTGTCAGCATTACTAAGTAAATAGATGCGGCTGGCAGCATTGATATGTAAATAAAGGTGGCATTCATATGTATATCATGCTCCCCTGCAGTGAGGAGATGATGTGCTGTAACCTCTAGAAACCAATCAGTGAGCAGTATTACTTAACAGTAATCTCTAGCAACCAATTAACAAGCAGAAACCATTTGCTGTAACCTCTAACAACTAATCAGTGAGTCGTAATGTGTGCTGTAACCTCTAGCAACCAGTCATTAAGCAGTAATGATGTGCTGTAACCACTCGCAATTGCTGCCTGATCTGATACAGTAAACTGATTTTAAGTCTAGCTGCTATTTATTGTATGTCTCAGAGCAGGTGGAGAGCAAAATTGCATGGGGGGGCCCCCCAAGAAAATTTTTGCCCAGGGTCCAATCAATATTAAAGACGGCCCTGCCCAGAGGCAGAGGCATGATGGGACTTGTAGTTTTGCAACAGCTGGAGGTCCGCTAATTACATATCCCTGATCTAAAAGAACATAGGAAGACCCCAAAATTCTGATGTGTTGAATAAATACGAAGGACAATTAACCTAATATTATACAGGGAATGTTCTCTTAATGTATAAGCGGGTCATTGCATTCCACAAAATCTGCATATTTGTCACGTGAATCACTGCGGCAATCTAAGATCTGTGTCACCAAATAGTTTGGGGATATCAAATGTTAATTATCCTTCAGTCTTGCGCTAACAGTGCGGTTATTGATTCCATGTATTATTTATAGCATTCTCGAAAAGCATGAAATTAGAAATGCCAATACTCTGACTTGAAAATAACCTGATGTAAAATAAATGATTTATGGTGTTTCAGAAAAAATAGATAATTTAGCAGTTTTAACATTCCTTGCTAAATGAAGTGGCCAGCTGTGAGTCTCACCAGGACGTCTAAGTAGAAGTTGCGCCTGTCTCAGGTGTGAGATTTAAGCAATAACACGCTCAGCTTTTTGCAACTGGCAGACTCAATTTCTCCAGTCCTGGGACTGCTGTGGCCCCAGGCAGGAGAAAAACTAAGAGGTCAGCCCAGGCTACATTGATTGCAAATCATTTTATACAGGTGTTGACCGAAGACGATCAATTTCATTGATGTAAACATGGATATAGCAGGTGCTTTGACACCTGCTCAAGCTTTCAGTGCATCCAGGCAATGTGTTCTGATGGGCACCCCGGCAGCGAACTGGAATGCCCCATGCTGACCTAGAAATTATGGATTGGTTTAACCCATTGTATTCTGTCAGTCAACAGGATGATACATGTTTTGTCAGCAAGAAAATATCTCATATTAAGCCTTTATGTGCTTACAAGGAATATTGTGCATCTTTCAGCACTTTTATTTTTCAGATGTTTTTGCACCAGTCTGTAGGTGCAGGTGCAAGCGTACATATTCGCCAGCACACCATGGATCGGCAATTTTCGTCCAAAAAGTTTTCATGAAAAAGATCACATCACAAAGGAAGGTGCAACGTTTCGGAGCCGCGCAGGACCCCTTCATCAGGCATGTGATACCCAACTGGTAATCGCTGCAGCACCCACCATTTTTTGAGCCATACATACTGGGAATGTGTGTGATAGGAATATTGATCAGACTGTAGGCAGGTGCAGTCTGTATTCTCCACTGCAGGTGGTGCTCAACAGCAGGGGCAATGCAGGTGGGGGAGGAAGTTGAGGGGAACTTGGTTCCTCCATGGTTTTCCTTGGTTACAGGGGAACAGCTATCCAATTGGATGCTAGCACCCCATGTGACAGGCTCAGAAACTCCGCTTCCCCTGTTTGCAACACTTTTTGCGAGTGGTTAAGATAGGGAAAGGATCTGTCAGGAACAGTAGTAGAGATAGAAAAAGTTTCAGGAGTAGTAGGCACAGTATTGGGACTTCCTCTACCTTCTAGGAAGGCTTCCCATTTGGGTTTGGACAGGCCAGGCTGCACTCTACACCTCGTGACAGATAATGTCTGCATCTTCCATTCTGCATCTTGTTGGTCAAAAGTTGTTGTTAAACTTTTCTACATTCCTGTACAGGCATATTCCACTTTTAAGTACATAATGGGGTTTATTTACTAAAGCTGGAAAGTGCAAAATCAGGTTCACTTCTGCATAGAAACCAATGAGCTTCCAGGTTTTATTACCAACGCTTAATTGAACAAGCTGGAGTTAGAAGCTCATTGGTTTCTATGCAGAAGTGAGGCTGATTTTGAACTTTCCAGCTTTAGTAAATAAACCCCATTGTGTACTTAAAAGGGGTTGCCGAACTCGCACTCTGTGTGTTTTTCGGCCACTGCATGTTACCCACAAGTCTGTAAGCAGGTCCCTGGTTGGCCACCAGCAACAGGCATGCTGGCCCAGGGCACCTTCCTTCGTGAAACAGGAATGTAATGGGGTATCACATGCCTTGACTATGGAGGAACTTCACCATCTTGGCTATTCATGTACTCCCGGCCCGAGGCCCACTTCCACAGAACACTTTGATACGGTTACAACTCAACAATTGTCCACAGCGTTTTTAGATCCTTTATTTATAAAAACATATAAAGTAGTTCAAATCAGTTCCTACATTTTCTTTTGCCTCTTTCTATAAATCTTTGTCAACACTTACAGCAAACTCGGGGTATCCCCCAGCCTTCCAATGTTTCACAAAAAGGTTTTTAGGATCAGATTCTCTTCCAAAAGGAATGCTGGGGCCTATTCCAGAGGGGTATTTTACCAAATCTCTGTTGCCTCATATGTTGCTGGTTTCAGGTCATTATTTCCTTTTTACCTACAGGTGTAAATATATACGTGTAAAGGTGACCTAACCACCTACCAGTCCCAGGGGCAGGACTCGCGTATAAAGGGGCCTTAACCCTCAGCTTACAAGTCTACCATACGTCCTTTCATCACTAATCTGGCGATCTGTAAACTCTTTTTATTTTTTTGTTTGTAATTGCAGAAGACGTGTCTTTTAACACATTCATAGTGGGCTATATAATTTCTCTCAAATACGACTGTATTTAATGTAGCCTGGACTCTGGCTCCTTTAACTTACCAGTTTTCTGTCAGATTAGACGACCCATCGGAAGTGGCGTTCTGTTGCCACCATCTGGCTACACCGCACACTCCTCCATGGTAAGGATACACTGAGAAGGCGGCAAGTGGACATCTTGTTACACCCACCGCACACCTCCCAACATTTTGAGATGGGAATGAGGATACCTACTAGCAAACGTATATAGGCATAGGACACGCCCCCTTAAAGGAGAAATAACAAAAAAAAGTTTAATTAAATCCACAAGTGCCTTTTTTTACCACTACTATTCCTTTATATTGGCTTTTAAAATTGAAAAATGCAGCAATTTATAATTTGGATGAAAGGTTTAGCACTGGGAAACACTATTTGAAAGATAAAAAGTGCATTTTATATACATCTATATAGATCAGACCAAAATGAGGGACAAATTAGGAGGAAAGAGGGACAGAGGGACATTTTTCCAAATCAGGGACAGTCCCTCCAAATCAGGGACAACTGGGAGTTATGCCACCGGAGTTTTGCATTTCACACTTATTTTTAACAGTAAACGGAGCTTATAGGATCAAATACAGTATTTAGAAATCCGGCGGACTGTTTAGATGTTGAATTTTAAAAGCAGCGGCAAACCTGCTGATCTCACAGGTTTGCTAATCTGACAGAACACCTCTGCTTTTATAATTCAACATGTAAATAGTCCTATGGATTTCCAAATACTGCATTTCAGCATCTATGCTCCGTGTTGAACTTGGAAATGTCCCCAGTACGGGAGGCAGGACAGCCATTTTGGAGGTAACTGAGTTCTAAAGAGATCTCCTACTGGCTCAATGTCTGGGCCTGGAGGCCGTCCACCGGATGGAGTGTAGAAGGGAAGAGAGAACCCATACTGAGGGGTGAGCATGTGAATGGCTAGAGCTGCTTGTGATGTGCAGAGGTTCAGTGTGTGTAGGGCTGCTTCAGACAGTGAGGGGTGCTGCTTTACAGCTCTGGCTGCAAGAACTGTACTCCACTGTTCCAGAATCATGCTGTTCCAAAGATCTGCTGTGTCAGACATCTGCTGTAGCAGAGACATGCATTTCCAGAGATCTGCTGTTCCAGAGACATGCTTTTACAGAGATCTGCTGTTCCAGAGATCTGCTGTTCCAGAGACATGCCTTTACAGACATTTGCTGTTCTAGAGGTCTACTGTATCAGACATCTGCTGTTCCAAAGATATGCATTTCCAGAGATCTGCTGTTCTAAAGATCTGCTGTTCCAGAGACATGCATTTCCAGAGATCTGCTGTTTCAGATACCTTCTGCTCCAGAGGCCCACTGTATCAGAGGCCTGCTGTTCTAGAGACCTACTGTTCCAGAGAGTTACTGTTCCAGAATCATGCTGTTTCAGAGATCTGCTGTGTCAGACATAGTTACATAGATAGTCAGGTTGAAAAAAGACACAAGTCCATACAGTTCAACCACAAAAAAAATAATAATAATAATAATAATATCATACAATCCCATATACTCAATTATATACCCACAGTTAATCCAGAGGAAGGCAAAAAACCCCAGCAGAGCATGATCCAGTTTGCTAAATCAGGGGAAAAAATTCCTTCCTGATCCCCCGAGAGGCAATCGGATTTTCTCCAGATCAACTTTACATCTTTCATCTTTCATCTGCTGTTCCAGAGACATGTATTTCCAGAGATCTGCTGTTCCAGAGATATGCCTTTACAGAGATCTGCTGTTCTAGAGGTCTGCTGTATCAGACATCTGCTGTTCCAGAGACATGCATTTCCAGAGATCTTCTACTCCAGAGGCCTGCTGTTCTAGAGGTCTACTGTTCCAGAGACCTACAAAAATACACAAAATCTAAGCACCTAGATACTCATACAGAACACCATTATGGGTATCCAGGTGCTTAGATTTTGTGTATTTTTGATTTATGTTTGTTCTGTATACAGGTTTAATATTTCCCCAATTCTATGCAGTTTTTCTGTTACATATTGTTGGCAAAGATTTTGATGAAGCAGTGAAAAGCAAAACGCGTTAATCCTGCATGCCTATCCTTTGTGAACAGTGGCTGTCTATGTTTCATCTATGCTCATACCATTTTTCAATGTATTGAGCAATTGCCACACCAGATCTTGTGCTGTTAATTTTAATCTCCTTGATTTTATGATGTCTTTGTCAGGGCTGGGCTCAGCCCTTCCTTCTCTGAGCTGGCTGCTCAGCTGGCAGCTTAATGCCAGCTCCTATCTCTCCACATTGACTTGCCTGTTGATGATATCCTGCTCGTCAGTCCTGCCTACTTAAGCCATCCAGTCCAGATGATCTCTGCCTTCGTTTTGATCACATCTCTAGAATCTGTGTTCCGGTTAAAGACTTGCTTGGCTGACAATTCCTTCTGGCATCAGATCCTGCTTGCTGTTCTACTATGCTGTTCTCTGACTCCCTGACGTTTTGGCTTGTCTGACTATCCGTTCCGGTTCCTGAACTCTGGCTATGTTTTGACTAGGTTTACTCTGTTTACTTTTTTTATTATTATTAAACACGTGTGATTTAACTGTACTTCTGTCTCAGTCTGATTTATGGTTTCTGACAGTCTTAAACTAAAGATCATATTTTTTTAATTTGTTGCCTTTCATCTTTTGGCACATTTAAAGTCCTTTTCTCACTCTTCGCTCCTGCCTTTATGGTGTGGACAGTTGAGATTCCTTTTCCATATTTGTATTGTAGGGGGATGGTGCCATTGTGTATAATCCAGATAGGGGGATATGGTGGAAGGATGGAATTGCCTTCGTCTCAATACATAGAGAAAAGGAATACCCTAAAATGTTGTAGGACTTTATGAATGGCAACACAGACAATATTCTCCAGGACATATCAAAAAATACAAAACTTTTTTAGACAACAGTAAACATATTAAAACATTGCGGCTAGGAATAATATACAATGGTTACAGCATAGAAATGGGAGCATAACCTCAGAAAACCAAGAAAAAGACAAGAGCATCCAACGTCTTTCGAATAGTGCAATATTGTGTATCTTCTTCAGGAATACTTTTAAGTAGGATAGAGATAGATGTCCTACAAAATAAACATTAAATTAGTATCTCAAATAATATAACGATCATAACATAAGAAATATAATGATATTAACTAACTACGCTGTATATGCTGGTGTACAGAGCCACAAAAAAAGTAAACTAAAAACAAGTAAGATACCAAGCTGTCTTACGGTAAATCCCACAGAAAGCATGCTGGGCCCGGCCGGACCCACCGGATAGGCTAGCTGAGGGTGCCCAAACAACCAGGCTCTGCAAGGAAATGGCCAAATTAGTACTGAGGACAGATTTTTTTTTTGGGGGGTTAAAAATATGCACATGTGAGTTTCAAAGTCACATATACTGTACATATACATAAATAGTAGATGTTAGTATACCTGTCCAAATGCCTCACAGAGAAGGACAAATCGAAATATAGATAGTTGATTGATGCAGTAAAAAACAGATGCTGGACAAATGCGAGCATAGGGCTGAAATAGCTGCTAACTGGTAGTGTGTTGTAGCCAGATAGCCACAGATCTGCAATATGAAGTACAGAGACCCCAAAGGAGTCAGCGCTAGTATTCTAGCATTTAAAAGAATAAAAAAAGGGAAAAGACAAAACTGGCATAATTAGATAGTAACAAAGTATATTTAATTCATTTGGTTGTTGCATACCAGTAGTGGAGCAGCACAGCCTATAGAGCAGATCAAATCACTGTGTGTTTTGCACAATCCATGGTTACTTTATCCACTTAACTACTACATATATCCTGTTATGGTTCTGCTGTCTCTGATAATGAATATTCACTGAGCTTTATGTCCGGCCTTTTAGTGATGTTAGAGGTGGCTCTTGAGGCCCTCTCATATCAAGAAAGTTGACCACCGCTGCTATAGAGAATACAAAATACTCAATGCTAGCAGGTTCAGAGACCACTATTTGACTCAGAAGCCACTGCAGCTGATGCTCAATATTTTGGGGTGGGGGACGTAAAACCTTTACTAAGACGATCGGGAAGGCAGCAATCCCCCCTACTGGACCTCCGGGACTGTGACATCACAAGGGGCGGGGTCACCATGTGACATCACCCAGTGACCCCGCCCCGTATGCCTATATAATTCGCCACACAACGCGTCCCTGCCATTACGACCGAAGAGAGCGTTGTGTGAACATCGGAAGGAAGAAGAAGAGAAGAAGAAGAAGGAAGAAGAAGGCGACAGCGACAAGACCGGGCCAACGCTAGTAAAAGAGCTGTAAGAAGATAGCGGAGGTCCAGCAAGAAGAAACAAAGAAAAGAACAAGACCCCCGAAGTTGGAAGAAGACCCCCCAAGTCAGAAGAAGACCCCCGGATAGTGGCGATGACGAAGAAGAAAGCCGGGCTCCTCTGCTAGCAAAAGAGCAGAAGATAGTGGAGGAGCCCGGCGAGAAGACCCCCGAAGACAAAAAAGACCCTCGGAGCTGTCTAAGAAAGTACTTTAAAAACCTATGTCGTATTTTTTTATTAACACTTTTTTCCCCCCAGGTGAATGGGTAGGGGTACAATGTACCCCATACTCATTCACATAGGGTGGGGGTCCAGGTATCTCGGGGCCCCCTTATTAAAGGGGGCTCCCGGATTCCGATAAGCCCTCCGCCCGCAGAGGCCCTTGTCCTCATCAACATGGGGACAAGGTGCTTTGGGGTGGGGGGCCCATGTTGAGGGCATGCGGCCTGGTACGGCTCAGGAGGGGGGGGGGGCGCTCGCTCGTCCCCACCCCCTTTCCTGACCGGCCGGGCTGCATGCTCGAATAAGAGTCTGGTATGGACTTTGGGGGGACCCCCATGCCTTTTTTTGGCGTTGTCCTTTAAATCCATACCAGGCAACGGGGCTCACGAGGTGTTAATCTCGCTGATGGAGGTGGCGACATTGACTTCCTGCGCTAGTCCCTTCAAAATGAACGGACTTTACTCCATGTGTGGGAAAGTCCATTCATTTTAAAAGTCCACCAGACTAGCACACAGATGGGCGGATTAGTCCGGCAGACAATTTTGAGTCGACTTCTTTCTAAGTCCGCCGGACTTTTGGGAAGAAAAAGTCAGCCGGAGCCCACACATGGGCCGCCGGATAGTCTGTTCGTGTGTACGATCGTGTGTACGCGCAATTAGAAATTAGTTCAAAGACTAGACAGATAAAACTGGTGTAGGGCAAACCCCTGACGCGTCCCACTGATTTGTCACAGGTTTCTTCATTAAGGGTTAAACAGTAGGCAGTCACTAGTGTAGCACCCACTAGTTAGTGTGCTAGTGTATATGGTAAGCTGATATTGTAGGTAAATTGGTTTAGCTGAGAGCTAGGCCTGGGCTGAATCTTGGTCAGGGTTGAGTGACTCGGGGAGGTTGGATGACTCAGCAAACAGTATCTAGGATGCCTTCCCCTGTTTTCTGGAACCTTGGAGAAGCTTACAGATGTAGTGGGTGTAGACAAAAAGGAGGTGCTTGGCATATTTTTGAGGTCCTTAACCAATCTCCCAGAGAGAACAAATAGGATGTACTGCTCAACACCACATGTACATTACCACCATGTTATGACAATTCACCCTGCATTCTCCCTGGCTGAGACAGGTACTATATCAGAATAAGCTAAAGACAGGGAAAATACCAGTCCAGCAGATTTCTTAATGCTTTATTTCAGGAACGGTATGGTAGGCAAGTTTTCATAATTTTGACACTACCTTCCCCAGGGCGGGCATACTTCGTCTTGTCCCTATTATTTCCAACTAGTGTACCATGACCTCTACAGGAATTTCCTTGCTTATGGGACTACATAATTCAGAATAGGTCTCCGACCAGTCCCATGGGGGCCAACTTCACACCTTGACTCCTCTTTAGCCAAACCCACTATATATTCACTCTGCACATAATTTATAACCTACAAGAGGATACAACCTTGTGGCCAAACTCAGAATTGTTCCAACACCTCCTTACACGGTCCCTGCTGAGCCAGCCACATTTTGATCTGTGTATGGTCAGCTTCAGTGGCGGCTGGCGCTCAAAATTTTTGGGGGGGCGCCTACAAACTGAAAAATTCAGAAAAAAAACCCCATCAATTGCAGCCTCACTGTACCATAAATCACAGCCACTGTGCCATCAAACGCAGCCACTATACCATCAAACGCAGGCACTGTGCCATCAAACGCAGGCACTGTGCCATCAAATGCAGCCACTGTGCCCATCAATTGCCGCCACATTGCCATCAAATGCAGCCACTGTGCCCATCAAATGCAGACACTGTGCCTATCAAACGCAGTCACTGTGCCCATCAAACGCAGCCACTGTGTCATTTGAAATGCTGCCACTGTGCCATCAAATGCTGCCACTGTGCCAACAAATTCTGCCACTGTTCCCCATAAAATACAGCTACTGTGGTCCATCATAAGCAGCCACTGTGCCCCATAAAATGCAACCTCACTATGCCCATCAAATGCAGCCTCACTGTGCCCCATCAAATGCAGCCTCACTGTGTCCCATAAAATGCAGCCTCGCTGTGACCCATAAAATGCAGCCTCGCTGTGCCCCATAAAATGCAGCCTCACTATGCTCCATCAAATGCAGCCTCAGATCGAGGCACTTTGCCAATTGCCAGTATGTTGAACTCATCCCTCTGCAGAGCTGCTGGAGGGAGAAAGCTGACAGCGCTGCAAGGAGATCCACAAGTGTCAGAAGGCAGTTCAGTTACCGGGCTGTGGTGTCCTCTCCTCCTGCTGTGCCTCCTTCAGTGGGCAGCGGGCAGCAGTGGCGGTGGAGGAGTCGGCTCCTCATGCTTCCTCCGCTCTGTGTCTCTCCGCTCGGGCTGTGAGTTCCACTGAGCGGCTGACGTCACTTCCAGTTTATCACTGCACAGGGAAACTGGAAGTGACATCTTAACTCGTAGAGCAAAGCACCCAGTCAGGCAGAAGTTCTCTGGCGCGATGGATTGTGCCACGCGGCAATTCAAAACCCCGAAATGAAGCGTCTCATCGAAGACGCGGCGCTTCCTATAGTGCACTGTGTCCAGCGACCGAACACAGTACACTTAAAGGAAATTTCTTTCTATTTTTTTTTAAAGGGACCTTTTAAAAAAAAATATATATATATATATATATATATATATATATATATATATATATATGCACACACATTGACAGGCCACCACTGGTCAGCTTTGGGAAACCATGGATAGTAAAGGGCAAAGAATTTGCTTTCACTCTTTTTATAACATCCAAAATTTAACTAATATGTCCCTATATTTGCATGCCTAATTTTCACCCCAGATTTTATTTTCCAGGAAAATGTTTGCTATTGAGCTATTCATAATGAGAGTTTTTTTTTATTTTTTTTTTATTTCTGGAGTTCTGTTCCAAAGCATTTTTCTTACACCCAAGTATCAAAGCTGTGAGCTCAGACACAATGCAGGGATTTATCTCTCAGTTTAATGATAACAATAAGAGAATTTTCATGACAAAGAAATGTTTAGTAAATGCTGTTGCTTTAGATTATTGCTGTGTAGTGTACGTGACAGTGGGAGACAACTTTTATTTTCATATTTTATATTCTTTGACTATAGCTGTCATTGACAGCTTGATTATGGCGTTCGGGACATGCACATTCACATATTTATGTACAAACCTTATTATGTATGTGACAGTGTCAGCAGCAAAAGTTAAACTGTGAAATGTATACATACTGCCTATTACACACAAAAAAAGCAGTATATATAAGAACAAATGTTCATAAATGTGTGGTTGTGGGCAGATGTAGTTTGACCTCCCTGCACAGGTGGTGCTAATCAGCAACCACCATGTTGAGAGAGTGGAGGACAGGAGGAACTTATGTTCCTCTCAGGCTTCCATAGGTGTCATTGGGTGAGCAACTGTCGGATTGGACCCTAGATAACCTCCGCGGCCATCTTTAGGAACTGCAATACTTTAAAAAAGCACTGAGTGCAGTTTGCACACATTTTGCGTATGGTTAGGTCAGGGACGGGAAACCTTTTGCCTGTTCATCAGTAGGAGCATTTCTGCTATGGATGCCTTGTTGCTTTACTGCCTTCTAGCCGCCTCCTCTGCCAGATGTTGCCGGGCATCAAGATATCGCTCTCTGCAATTGTGCACAGTTCTCTGTAAGTGTTGCTGGCCAGTTCATTGCTGCCGCATAGACTTTACTGTGCTGTTGGAATGTTCACGTTAATACACTTCCCTGCAATCTCTGATCTCCGTGTGTCTTTCATTCCCTCTGGGTATATAACGCTTGGGCCCCTACATGGCCAACCCTTTCTATTTCTTTGGAAGCTATTCTTCTCGATATATTGCTCAAATCATCCACTCTGCTCCTCTGCTCCTCCCTAGACCTCCAGGGAGTCCAGGTGGAAGGAGAGGAAGGGATGGACAGAGGGACGGCATTCATGCATGGGGATAGCTACATTCATGCATGGGGATAGAAAAAGTTGTCCCCTTTAAGAAAAGGGGGGAGACCAGAGCAGGGAGGCGCACAGGGCTAGGAATGAATAGGAGAGGGGGAAGTGACATCAGTCTGTGAGAGGCGGAGAGAGAGATTCCCACCCACTCTCCCGTGGTTTAAAAAGAGTGGGGCTGTCAGGACAGCTCGGCAGTGTTGGGTCTTTGGAGGAGGAGAAGATGGCTGTTATATACATATAACATGGTTGGGACCCATCTGTGGTATGGGGTTCTTAGGTACCTCTTCTGGTTACGAGGGGTTAACCAGGAACGGATAAAAGGTAGGTCACTGCGAAGGTTGAGTACCGTCTCGGAGTCGGGGACTTGCGACTGGAGGCCTAAAGTTTAAAAGTGGTGGTTGTAGTGACCATGTTGTGTGTCGTTTCCCTCGAAGACCCCAAAAACTACATATATATATATATATATATATATATATATATATATATATATATACAGTGGTGTGAAAAAGTGTTTGCCCCCTTCCTCATTTCCTGTTCCTTTGCATGTTTGTCACACTTAAGTGTTTCGGAACATCAAACCAATTTAAACAATAGTCAAGGACAACACAAGTAAACACATAATGCAATTTGTAAATGAAGGTGTTTATTATTAAAGGTGAAAAAAAATCCAAACCATCATGGCCCTGTGTGAAAAAGTGATTGCCCCCTAAACCTAATAACTGGTTGGGCCACCCTTAGCAGCAACAACTGCAACCAAGCGTTTGCGATAACGTGCAATGAGGCTTTTACAGCGTCCTGGAGGAATTTTGGCCCACTCATCTTTGCAGAATTGTCCTAATTCAGTTACATTAGAGGGTTTTCGAGCATGAACAGCCTTTTTAAGGTCATACCACAACATCTCAATAGGATTCAGGTCAGGACTTTGGCTAGGCCACTCCAAAGTCTTCATTTTGTTTTTCTTCAGCCATTCGGTGGTGGACTTGCTGGTGTGTTTAGGATCATTGTCCTGCTGCAGAACCCAAGTTAGTTTCAGCTTGAGTACACGAACAGATGGTCGGACATTCTCCTTCAGGATCTCTTGGTAGACAGCAGAATTCATAGTTCCTTTTATCACGGCAAGTCTTCCAGGTCCTGAAGCAGCAAAACAGCCCCAGACCATCACACTACCACCACCATATTTTACTGTTGGTATAATGTTCTTTTTCTGAAATGCAGTGTTCCTTCTACGCCAGATATACTTGGACACACACCTTCCAAAGAGTTCCACTTTTGTCTCATCGGTCCACAGAATGTTGTCCCAAAAGTCTTGGGGATCATCAAGATGTGTTGTGGAGAAATTGAGACGAGCTTTGATGTTCTTTTTGCTCAGCAGTGGTTTTCTCCTTGGAACTCTGCCATGCAGGCCATTTTTGCCCAGTCTTTTCCTGATGGTGGAGGCATGAACGCTGAACTTAACTGAGGCAAGTGAGGCCTGCAGTTCCTTGGACGTTGTTGTGGGGTCTTTTGTGACCTCTTGGATGAGTCGTCGCTGCGCTCTTGGGGTAATTTTGGGCGGCCGGCCACTCCTGGGAAGGTTCACCACTGTTCCATGTCTTCGCCATTTGTGGATAATGGCTCTCACTGTGGTTCGCTGGATTCCCAACGCTTTGGAAATGGCTTTATAACCCTTTCCAGACTGATAGATCTCAATTACTTTCTTTCTCAATTGTTCCTGAATTTCTTTGGGTCTCGGCATGATGTGTAGCTTTTAAGGATCTTCTGGTGGACCTTACTGTGTCAAGCAGCTCCTATTTAAGTGATGCCTTGATTGTGAACAGGTGTGGCAATAATCAGGCCTGGGTGTGGCTAGAGAAATTGAACTCAGGTGTGGACAACCACAGTTATAGTATGTTTTAACAAGGGGGGCAATCACTTTTTCACACAGGGCCATGATGGTTTGGATTTTTTTTCACCTTTAATAATAAACACCATCATTTACAAATTGCATTTTGTGTTTACTTGTGTTGTCCTTGACTATTGTTTAAATTGGTTTGATGTTCCGAAACACTTAAGTGTGACAAACATGCAAAGGAACAGGAAATGAGGAAGGGGGCAAACACTTTTTCACACCACTGTATATATATATATATATATATATATATATAAAAGTCGGTTCAAGGTTATTTAAAAAGTTATTTATTTTATTTACGGTAATTGTTAATAAAAGGCCGTCAGGCTATTTACTCCAAAAAACCTTGTCACGTCATCTGTGGGGGGACTTGGAGGGGTTTAGAGTATGTATAACAGGTTGATAAGAGAATGTGGATTATATCCTTCATTTGTCATGCACTCTAGCTCCCTCGTTGCCTGGTCTCATGCTTGCCTACCTTACTTTTCCAGCACCTAACATCCACCCAATTCTCAGAAAGTCTGTGTGATTCACTTATGTTTCCTGGGCGGATGACACCGCGCACATGCTGCAGCCCAAGCAGTAAGTAAGCAGGTTACATAGTTAGTCTCGTTCAAGCCCATCTAATCAACTAATATAAAGGGGGAAAAAAAACATACAATCCCATATACCAGTGGCGGCCCGCCCATAGGGGGCGCCCGGGCGCCGCCCCCCCTCTCCCTAGGTGTAAAAAAAAAAAAAGTAAAAAATAAAAATAAAAAAAAAAAAAAGGAAAAAAAAAGTAAAAAAAAAAAACGGGCCCTTTAAGACATTTAAAAAAAAAAAAAAAAATGTCATTTAACAATTTAACATAGTGTACTGTGGCGCCGGTCACAGTGCACTATGAGAAGCGCCACGTCCATGCAATCACAAGATTGCATTCATGGCGCTTCATTTGCGGGTTAAAAACCCGCCTTGCGGCGCACAGCAGAACGCCGACTAGCTTCCGCCCGTAAAATCACTGTGATTCTACGGGCGGGAGCATTGTCACTCTTAGACAGGCAGTCACTTCCGGCTTTCGGCTGCTTCACGAAACCCGGAAGTGACGTAGGCAGCTCCGTTCCTTAGCCCGAGCGGAGCTGCCAGACAGTGAGAGGTGAGTCACCGCATAAAGGCTTTCTAGCCTCTACTTTGTGGAGAATGTTCGTGCATTTAGCTGAATGAATGCAAAAAGCTTTCACAGCCAGAAAGGTTTCCCCAGGCCAGGCAACTTTTGCCGTGGCCAATCAGAGAATGAGCTCTGAAGGGGGAACTCCACGCCAAATTTCTGAAAAAAAATTTGACGTGGGTTCCCCCTCCGAGAGCATACCAGGCCCTTAGGTCTGGTATGGATTCCAAGGGAAACCCCCTACGCCAAAAAAACGGCGTGGGGGTCCCCCCCCAGATCCACACCAGACCCTTATCCGAGCACGCTACCCGGCCGGCCAGGAAAGGGGGTGGGGACGAGCGGGCGGCCCCCCCCTCCTGAGCCGTACCAGGCCGCGTGCCCTCAACATGGGGGGGTGCCTTGGGGGAGGGGGGGCGTGCGGCCCCCCCCACCCCAAAGCACCTTGTCCCCATGTTGATGAGGACAAGGGCCTCTTCCCGACAACCCTGGCCGTTGGTTGTCGGGGTCTGCGGGCGGGGGGCTTATCGGAATCCGGGAGCCCCCTTTAATAAGGGGGCCCCCGGATACCGGCCCCCCACCCTATGTGAATGAGTATGGGGTACAATGTACCCCTACCCATTCACCTGTGAAAAAAAGTACAAAAAAAAAACACAACACAGGGTTAAAATATTTTATTGCACAGCTCCGGGGGTCTTCAGTCTTCGGGGGTCTTCTCGCCGGACTCCTCCGCTATCTTCTTGTAGCTCTTTTACTAGCGGAGGAGTCCGGCTTTCTTCCTCGCCGTCGGCCTCTTCTCCCGACTTCGGGGGTCTTGTCCCCCTCTTCGGTTCTTCTGCCGGGCCACCGCGCCTTCTTATAGCTCTTTTACAGGCGGTGGCCCGGTCTTCTGCTGCCGCCGCCGCCGCCCGTTCTTCTTCTTCTTCTTCTTCTTCTTCTTCTTCTCCTTCTTCTCCAGGAGATGTTGCCTCGACGATCTCCCTGGCAGGAATGCCAGGGACGCGCTGTGCTGCCACTTATATAGGGACAATGGGGCGGTGTCACATGGGTTGATGTCACATGGGTTGGTCACATGGGTTGATGTCACAGTCGCCATGTGACATCAACCCATGTGACCAACCCATGTGACATCAACCCATGTGACACCGCCCCATTGTCCCTATATAAGTGGCAGCACAGCGCGTCCCTGGCATTCCGGCCAGGGAGATCGTCGAGGCAACATCTCCTGGAGAAGAAGGAGAAGGAGAAGAAGAAGAAGAAGAAGGAGAAGAAGAAGAAGAAGAACGGGCGGCGGCAGCAGCAGAAGACCGGGCCACCGCCTGTAAAAGAGCTATAAGAAGGCGCGGTGGCCCGGCAGAAGAACCGAAGAGGGGGACAAGACCCCCGAAGTCGGGAGAAGAGGCCGGCGGCGAGGAAGAATGCCGGGCTCCTCCGCTAGTAAAAGAGCTACAAGAAGATAGCGGAGGAGTCCGGCGAGAAGACCCCCGAAGACGGAAGACCCCCGGAGCTGTGCAATAAAATATTTTAACCCTGTGTTGTGTTTTTTTTTTGTACTTTTTTTCACAGGTGAATGGGTAGGGGTACATTGTACCCCATACTCATTCACATAGGGTGGGGGGCCGGTATCCGGGGGCCCCCTTATTAAAGGGGGCTCCCGGATTCCGATAAGCCCCCCGCCCGCAGACCCCGACAACCAACGGCCAGGGTTGTCGGGAAGAGGCCCTTGTCCTCATCAACATGGGGACAAGGTGCTTTGGGGTGGGGGGGCCGCACGCCCCCCTCCCCCAAGGCACCCCCCCCATGTTGAGGGCACGCGGCCTGGTACGGCTCAGGAGGGGGGGGGGCGCCCGCTCGTCCCCACCCCCTTTCCTGGTCGGCCGGGTAGCGTGCTCGGATAAGGGTCTGGTGTGGATCTGGGGGGGAACCCCACGCCGTTTTTTCGGCGTAGGGGGTTCCCCTTGGAATCCATACCAGACCTAAGGGCCTGGTATGCTCTCGGAGGGGGAACCCACGTCAAATTTTTTTTCCGATTACATAAGGGGCGTGTTTTATGAGAAGTGGGAGGGGCCAAAATGGTGGGCGGGGTCATGATGGGCGGGGTCTGGTGCCCCCCCATCCAAAAACTTCACCAGCCGCCACTGCCATATACACAATCTTATGCTCACATTTGAACCAGGGGAAGACAAAAAAAAACAATAAAGCATGGTCCAACTTGCTCCAACAGGGGAAAAAATTCCATCCTGATCCACCAAGAGGCAATCGGATGTTCCCTGGATAAACTTTACCTATAAACATTAGTATCCAGTTATATTATGTGTATCTAGGAAAGTATCCAGGCCTCTCTTAAAACAATAATATACTGAGCTGGCCAGAACCACCTCTTGAGGGAGTCTATTCCACATTTTCACAGCTCTTGCTCTGAAGAAACCTTTCCATATTTGGAGATGAAATCTCTTTTCCTCCAGACATAAAAAGTGCCCCCTTGTCCTCTGTGATGACCCTAAAGTGAATAACTCAACATAAAGTTCACTATATGGACCCCTTTTATTTTTTATACACGTTGATCATATCCCCCTTATTCTCCTCATCTCAAGAAAGAATAAATTCAGTTTCTCAAATTTTTCCTCATAGCTGAGCTCCTCAATGCCTCTTATCGGTTTGGTTGCCCTTCTCTGCACTTTCTCCAGTTCCCCAATATCCTTTTTATGAACCGGTGCCCAAAACTGTACTGCATATTCCAGATGAGGTCTTACTAATGATTTGTACAGGGGCAAAATTATATCTCTCTCTCTATGGAGTCCATACCTCTCTTAATACAAGAAAGGATTTTTCTCACTTTGGAAACCGCAGCTTGGCATTGCATGATGTTATTAAACTTATGATCTACCAGAACACCTAGATGATTCTCCACAATTGATTCCACCAGCTTTTCTCCTTCTAGTATGTAAGATGCTTCTTGGAGTTCTGTGGCTACAATTGCCACTTCTTTGGAGGCTATTCTTCTCAACATATTGCCCAAATCATCCACTCTGCTCTTCTGCTCCTCCCAAAACCTCCTGTTCTCTAGCTCCCTCATTACCTGGTCTCATACTTGCTTCCATGACTTCTCTAGCACCCAACACCCACCCTTATGTTTCCGGGTTGTATGGCACAGCGCACGTGCCGCAGCCCAGGTAGTAAGCAAGCAGATTTGTCCAGAGCAGAGAACTAGAGTTGTTCCTTGCTTGAGTAGATGCACCACCTCTCTGTCACATTATTAGCACCCGCTCTTTTCAGGGGATGGGTGCAGGGGTGACATGAACAGGTGGAATGGATCTCCCCAGTCATGTTGTGCAGTAAGTGAAAGCACAGTGGGCCCCACCCCCCTAGGGCCCATATGCCCTGTACACGGTTTGTGACAATATATATGACATTTACTGTATCTGTAAGATAGACAATGGATAAAAAAAGTAAAACTGGGAATTAAATAAAAATGAGTTAAGACATACTTGCTACTTCATATATGCCGATAGTAATAGTTGCAAACCATCAAGGATGTCCACTGTGCTCAGCTTATGGGGCATATTTTGCAGACATAAGGGCCCTTTGCATTGTTGGTGGCCCCTGACCAATTATTTGATATACAGGATTTATATAGTGCCAACAGTTTGCACAGTGCTTTACACCATGAGGACAGACACTACAGTTACAATACAATTTAATACAGGAGGAATCAGTGGGCCCTGCTCATTAGAGCTTATAATCTAGAAGGGAGGGTCAAGTGATACAAAAGGTACTGTTTTCTACTTTTTGGCCTGGGGGGGGGGGGGCATGTGTGGCATAAGATGTGGCCTGTAAATATGAGCCCCTTCCTTTCACATTATTGGAGTCTCCAAAACACTGCCCAACACAAGACTTTCTCTGACCCGCAGCTAGGGTCAAGGGCGTATCCTCAATGTGCACAGATTGAGAAATAAGGTCAGCAGAGACTGCCTATGGTCTCCATATCACCTCCTCCCAACCTGCACTCTGTAAGTGGAGAAATCTGATGCGGACCCTGGTGTAAGGGGGACTCTGATGGGGACCCTAACATAAGTGCAAACTCTAATGGGGACCATAATGCAAGGGAAATACTTTGATGTAAGGGGGGACCCTGATGAAGGAAGTACTCTGATGTGGACACTCATGTAAGGGAGTAATTATTGGGTGCTTATTTAAGGGGGGGGGCTTTAATGAGGACCCCAACATAAGTGAGGACCCCAATGGATTCCCTAATGTAAGGGAGAGCGTCTTAGGTAAGGTGGACCTTGAAAAATAGGGGGACTCTATTGGGCACCCTGATATAGGGGAGGCCCTGATGTAAGGGATGATTCTTATGTAAGGAATGACTCTAAAATAAGGGGGACTTTGATGAAGATTCTGATGTAAAGATGACTCTGGTGGGAACTCTGATTTAAAGGGGATTCTGGTAAAGGCCATGAAGTAAAATGGAATCTAATGGGCTCTGATGGTGATATTTTGTGGCCTGCAAATATTTGTAAAAAATAAAATGTATTTGGAGACCTCTGCCTCACAATAATGAGTCAGCATATCCACATCACATAGAAACTTTACTCCATTAACCACTTGACCTCCAGAATATTTTACCCCCTCATGACCATTTTTTGCTATTGAGCACTGCGCTACTTAAACTGGCAATTGCTCTGTGTTGCAGCACTGTACCCAAATTTTATTTATATAATTCTTTTTCACACAAATAGAGCTTTCTTTTGGTGGTATTTTATTTATTTATTTTATTTTGTTTTATTTTTTATTATATAAAAGAAAAAAAAACAAGTTTTGAAAAAACAAACAAATATTTTCTCATTTATGTTAGAAAACATATTCAATAAAAAAAAAAAAAAATCTATCAAATTTCTTCATAAATTTAGACCAAAAATGTATTCTGCTACATGTCTTTGGTTAAAAAAATCCAAATAATTGTATATTCATTGGTTTGTGCAAAAGTTATTGCGCATACAATCTATGATGTATATACCGGAATTTCCGCACCTATGATGTTATACCGCTAATGACGGTGATCAGCGACCTCTAGCAGGACTGTAATAGGATGGTGGACAATCTGGCTCTAACTAACACTATCTGGGAGGATCACTAACTGACACTGCACCAATGCAGTGATCAGTGATAATAATGTACACTGACACTATATTAATGAATGTATTAAACAGGTTGGGAAGGGGTTAACATCTAGGGGCAATAAAGGGGTTAACTGTGTGCCACCTAACAATGTGTAATGTGTGCTGCTTTTATGTTACTATCTGTCTGTTTTCACTCCCTGCTGTTCAAGGAGGAAAAACAGCCAGATCGATGTTCACAGTACACAGAGCTCTGTGTTTTTGTAAAAACTGAACGCTGTGTGTGATTGGGCACAGACGATCAGCTGATTTCAGCCAAAAATGATTGGCTCAAATCAGCTGTCAAACTCATGCTGTGTCTAATCAGTGCCTTGAAAAAGTATCCATACCGCTTGAAGTTTTCCACATTTCGTCATGTTACAACCAAAAATGTAAATGTATTTTATTGGGAACATGGCACATAATTCTGAAGTGGAAGGACAATGAAAGATGGTTTTCAAAATGTTTTACAAATAAATGTCTGAAAAGTTTAGCATGCATTTGTATTCGGGCCCCTTTACTTGGATACCCCTTATGAAAATCTAGTGGAACCATAAGCCTTCAGAGGTCACCTAATTAAGAGGCCCATGGTAACCCTGGAGGAGGTGCAGAGATCCACAGCTCAGGTGGGGGAATCTGTCCACAGGACAACTCCTCACACAGGGCAAGGGTTTTCAGACTTCCTCTCAATCTCACCACTCTGTATCATGCAACCCTTACTTTTCCTTCTCACTGTTGCATCCTCTCTCCTTAAATTCTCTCTCCTTCACCCATCTTCTCCACCCCACAGCTTATATATATCACCCTCACTTCTGTCTTCGCCTTATTACTACACTCATCAGCCCCTGCTAATTCTGAGCTCATATACCAATAAAACCTCCAGGACACTGGGACATGTCCCCCCCCCACATAAGTCACACTCCCATATCACCTCTCTCCCCCTTCTGCTCCTCCTAACTTCTGGAGATATTTGCCCAAATCCTGGACTGCCATCATTTATTTTTGGCCAACATACCCAGCAGCCACAATCCACACAATCTCATTTATTTTCCTCTTCTGCCTAGAACCATCCTCCCCTTCTCCTGTGCCTTTTGGAATGCCCGCTCTTTTTGTAACAAACTCACCACCATCCATTAACTATTTATCACAAACTCCCTGAACCTACTTGCAATTACTGAGACCTGGATTCAAGAATCTGACATTCCTTCTCCTGCTGCCCTCTCCTATGATGGCCTCCTATGTACTCTCCCAGGCCTAGTGGACGGAAAGGAGGTGGTGCTGGAATCCTTTTATCCCCTCAAAGCACTTTTCAAGTTCTTCCTCTACCCCCTTCCTGTCCCTCTCCTCATTTGAAGCTCACTGTATTCGTCTTCTCGAGCTTCATTGAGAATTGCTGTGATCTATCAGCCTCCTGGCCTGGTATAAAGCTTCCTTGACGACTTCTCTGCCTGGCTTCCCTACTTTCTCTCTTCTGAAATTCCAATCATTGGTGACCTCAACATCCCTGTTAATCTTAACACTCCCACTACTTATAAACTGCTAAGCCTAACCTCCTCTTTTGACCTAAAACAATGGACACACGCTTCTACTCACTCTGTTGGCAACTGTCTTGATCTCATATTCCCCTACCTGTGCACTCTGCACAATCTCTCCAACATTCCTTTTCCTTTCACCACCTTATTAGTTTCACTCTCTCCTTATATTCCTCCTCCTTGCCTTCCAACTACCAAACTATTACCCATAGAAACCTTCGCCATCTTAACCCTTCTCTTCTTTTTTCTGCTACAGATTGTCTCTAGGACAAAATCTCATCCTTGTCCCGCCCCAACCTGACCGCTTCTGTCTACAATAGTTCACTATCATCCCCCCTGGATACCTTGGCAACCCTCATAACACACAGAATCAGGCCCTGACCACTACAACCCTGGCAGACAGACAATACCAGAAGCCTCAAAAATCGAACCACGCTCTTGAGCGTCTGTGGTGCAAGACTAAGTCACAGACTAAGTCACAGCAAGATTTCAGCCAATATCAATTTGCACTCCAAAAATAACAAATACTGCCTCCACACTGCCAAACAGACCTACTTTATCACTCTCATTAACACCCTCTTACGCAGATCTCCACTCAATTTCTAGTCCTTGTCCTCCTGCACAATTGATATTTCCCTCCTTTAACCCAGCTACTATAGAGGAAGTCACTAAACTTTTTTCTAACGCCCACCTATCCTCCTGCCCAGTGGACCCTGTTCCTTCTCAAATACTATGGTCACCCTCTGGCTCTGTCCTACAGTCTTTGACTCATATCTTCAACCTCTCCCTCTCTACTGGCATCTTCCCAAACCCTCTAAATCATGCGCTAGTCACACCCATACCAAAAAAGGCCTCACTGGACCCCACCAATCTTAACAACCCATCTCTTTACTCCCTTTTGCCTCCAAACTCCTCAAACGTTTAGTCTACAACCGACTGAGCGACCACCTCATTGAGAATAACCTTCTTGATCCCCTTCAGTCTGGATTTCGCCCACAGCATTCCACAGAATCTGCCCTCCTTAAACAGCTTACTAACAGTCAAAATCAACAGTCATTCTGTACTCTTACTCTTGGTCTTGGTCTTTTCCTCTGCCTTTGATACAGTTGACCAACCCCTCCTCCTCAAATAGCTAAATCTGCTTGGTCTCCATGACTGCGGTCTCCGTTGGTTCAAATCTTACCTATCTCACCGCACCTTCAGTGTCACTAAAGCCCCGTACACACGAGCGGAGTTTTCAACATCCAAAGTCCGACGGACTGATTCCGTCAGACTATTCGATCGTGTGTGGGCTGCAACGGACTTTTGACTCGCCAAAGTCTGAAGGACTTTAGAATATGGAACATGCTTCAAATTTTTCCGAAGGAACTCCGCCGGACCCGGTCCCTTCGAAAAATTCGCTCGTGTGTATGCTATTCCGACGGACTAAAACCGACGCTAGGGCAGCTATTGGCTACTGGCTATGAACTTCCTTATTCGGATCCAGTCGTACGTCATCACGTTCGAATCCATCGGAGTTTAGTGTGATTGTGTGTGGCCAAGTCCGCTCAGCCGAAAAGTCCGTCAGAACTCTGTCGGAACTCCGGCAGAACTCCGACAGAACTCCTTCGGAAGTCTGTCGGACATAAGTCCTCTCGTGTGTACGGGGCTTTACAGCTCCATTTCCTCCTCTCCAACTCCTCTTCATGTTGGGGTCCCACAAGGTTCTGTCCTTGGACCTCTACTATTCTCTATCTACACATCCTCCCTGGGTGAGCTGATAGCCTCCCATGGTTTCCACTACCATTTATATGCCAATAACAGCCAAATCTGCCCCTCATTCTCAAAATGAGCGGACTTTCCTCCGCATGTGTGGGCGAGTCCGTTCATTTCAAAAGTACGGCAGATAGTCCGGCGGACTTAGTATGCCGTATTAGTCCGCTGAAGAAGTGCTGTGTGTGGGCAAGTAGCCCATTCGGAAAGTCCGGCGGACAGTCCGGCAGGAAGTCCGGTTTTAGATTCAGTTTGAGGAAGTGGTTTGACATCCCAGCTGATATTTCTGTTAGTAAATCAGTGATGCATGAGGAGAATGATGGGGTGAGCTGAGAAGACCAGAAGACATCGACAGCGGCGACGGCGGCGGCGACAGAAGACCGGGGCACCGCCTGTAAAAGAGCTAGAAGAAGGCGCGGTGGCCTGGCAAGAAGAACCGAAGAGGGGGACAAGACCCCCGAAGTCGGAAGAAGAGGGCGGCGGCGAAGAAGAAAGCCGGGCTCCTCCGCTAGCAAAAGAGCTAGCAGAAGATAGCGGAGGAGTCCGGCGAGAAGACCCCCGAAGATAGAAGACCCCCGGAGCTGTGGAATAAACTATTTTAACCCTTGTGTGTTGTGTTTTTTTTAACTTTTTTTTACAGGTGAATGGGTAGGGGTACATTGTACACCATACTCATTCACATAGGGTGGGGGGCCGGTATCCGGGGGCACCCTTATTAAAGGGGGCTCCCGGATTCCGATAAGCCCCCCGCCCGCAGATCCCGACAACCAACGGCCAGGGTTGTTGGGAAGAGGCCCTTGTACTCATCAACATGGGGACAAGGTGCTTTGGGGTGGGGGGCCATGTTGAGGGCACGCGGCCTGGTACGGCTCAGGAGGGGGGGGGGGGCGCTCGCTCGTCCCCCCCTTTCCTGGCCGGCCGGGTAGCGTGCTCGACAAGGATCTGATGTGGACCTGGGGGGGACCCCACGCCGATTTTTTCGGTGTTGGGGTTCTCCTTTAAATCCATACCAGGTGACGGTAAGTTCAGCGAGGCCTCCTTCACTGGCCCCGTCTACCTGGAGACGCACTCAAAATGAGCAGACTTTTCTCTGCGCGGGAAAAGTCCGCTCATTTCAAAAGTACGGCAGACTGGCATACCAACAGCCAGATTGTCCGCCGAAATGCAAGTCCAACGGGAAGATTGGAGTGCAAAACTACTTTCTAAGTCCGCCGTACTTTTGGGTAAAAAAAGTTGGAGGCTACACAGGGGGGGATTGTCCGGCGGACTTGAGTTCGCCGGACTTTTCCACCGGATTGTTTGATCGTGTGTACGCGGCATAAGAGTACCTGGACTTTTCACCTAAACCCTCTGATCCTATATTGAGAGACTGTTTGTTAACTACGTTTTTTGCAAATAGAAATCCCTTTAAATGGATCTGTCAATCTCTATAGTTCTTGGGCCATCTACCACGGGAAACCCTTAGACGCAAATCGAGGTGAAGAAGGTAACGGTAAGCCCATGAAATCAGCTGCTCCTTCGGGGGTCAGTGCTACACTTACAAAGCCATCCTGTCAGAAACCATGAAACAGGCTGAGACAGAAGTACAATTTAAATCACACTTGTATATTAATAAAAATAAAAAGGTAAATAGAAAAAGCGTAGTCAAGCATAGCCAGAGTCCAGTAACCAGATCGGGTAGTCAGCCAGGCCAGAAGTCAGGGATTCAAGTAGAGCAACAGCAAGCAGGATAAGGAGCCAGAAGGGATGTCAGCAAGCCAGTCTTTAAACAAACCGCAGGAGATGGTTTCGGTGATGTGACCAAGGTGAAGGCAGAGATGAAGTGAGCTGGAAGGCTTTAAGTAGGCAGGTCAGACGAGCATAATCAGGAACAGCTGGTAACTGTGGAGAGAGAAGAGAGCTGGCAATTAGTCGACAGCTGAGGGGCCAGCCCAGAGAAGGAAGGGCTAAGCCAGCCCTGACACATCCATAACTCTGCTACATCACTAATCTAGTCCCAAAATACCAACCTAAATGCTCTTTTCGGTCCACCCAAGACCTCCTGCTCTCTAGCTCCCTTGTCACCTCCTCCCATGCTCGCCTCCTGGATTTCTAGAGAGCTTCTCCCATCCTTTGGAACTCCCTACACCGATCTGTTCGACTGTCCCCTAATCTATCCATTTTTAGATGATCCCTGAAAACCCTTCTCTTTAAAGAAGCCTATCCTGCTTCTAACTAATACACTGTTTTACTCACCCCATCAGCTCCTCCCCCACAGCTATCACCTTTTGTATCAATTGACCCTCCCTTTTGGATTGTAAGCTCTAATGAGCAAGGCTCTCTGATTCCTCTTGTACCAAATTGTAATGTAACTGTAATGTCTACCTTCATTTTGATAAGCGCTGTGTAAACTGTTCGTACTATATAAATCCTGTATAATAATAATAATAACTTTTCGGCGTGCACTCCACAAATCTGGCCTTTATGGAAGAGTGGCAAGAAGCCATTGTTGAAAGAAAGCCATAAGAAGTCCCGTTTGCAGCTTACAAAAAGCCATGTGGGTTACACAGCAAACATGTTGAAGAAGATATGAGTAAGCACTAGCCTTAGTGCTAAACGCATCAGCTGTTAGCATCTTTTGCTGTGATGTAATTTGCTGTGTCCTAAATATTATTTGAATAAAGCATCGTTTTAGCTTTGGAGTGCGGGCATCCAGAGTTCTGTCATTATCCACATGTTGAAGAAGGTGCTCTGGTCAGATGAGACCAAAATTGAACTTTTTGGCCTAAAAGCAAAGCGCTATGTGTGACGGAAAACTAACACTGCACATCACCCTGAACACACCATCCCCACCGTGAAACATGGTGGTGGCAGTATCATGTTGTGGGGATGCTTTTCTTCAGTAGGGACAGGGAAGCTGGTCAGAGTTGATGGGAAGATGGATGGAGCCAAATACAGGGCAATCTTAAAAGAAAACCTGTTAGAGTCTGCAAAAGACTTGAGACTGGGGTGGAGGTTCACCTTTCAGCAGGACAACGACCCTAAACATACAGCCAGATCTACAATGGAATGGCTTAAATCCAAAAGTTTGTGGGTTTAACATGGCAAAATATGGAAAAAGTCAAGGGGTATGAATACTTTTTGAAGGCAGGACAACCACCCTAAACATACAGCCAGAGCTACAATGGAATGGTTTACATCCAAAAGTTTTGGGGTTTACCATGACAAAATATGGAAAAAGTCAAGGGGTATGAATACTTTTTGAAGGCACTGTAGTTACTGTGGGTGGGTGGACAACAGATAGTTAAAAATGTACAGTTTGACTAACACAAGTCAAAGTTGCAAAACTGTGTTCAGGCTTTAAGATTTGTTTTACCTCCATTGGGAAGGGGTTAATATTTTTCAACTTTTATAGCGGAAACTGTTTTTGGACTGTTTTTAGACAGATGGCAACTGCTATGCAGTGCAATGTGAGAAGACAAAGAGATCTTCCGGAGTTTCGATTTCATTATTTCTATTAGAATCATTCGATCGCCATCCGTAGTCTTCCCACAAACATTTGCTTCTAATGACGGCTGTTTTATCAACCTGCTCCATAATATCCTCGCTGTACACAAAGCAGCCGTTTTGCTGAGCCTGGCGTCGCTGCCACTGCCCCCGGGATGCATGTGCAATAATTTCACCAATTTATGACCATTTACGCCATGCTTGAAACTGTCTCTGCAAACCTTGCAGCTGTCTCTGGGTAATTCACTCCATAATGTAATCGCTCCATGCTGCCCGCAGTTCTGTGAATGGGCTGTAAGCACTTGGATCTGCCACTTCTGGTTTTAGGCTGTTTTCTAAAAATTACTTTTTTTCCCCCCTAAGAAGTAGATAGAAGACTTTCCAGGATGAACGTATTTTTGGGTAACAATATTACATGTATGAGTACCGTACAGGTGGTACTTTATTTTCCTGTGGTTGAGGTTTCCCTGCCGTTGTTTTAATGCCATTTGCTGGTCGTAATACAAAATCCAGCATAGGAACATCAAGAACACTTGTGGTGTCACCAGGAGTCTATGAAAAAGGAGACTCAAGGAACTCATCTGGAGCGAAACACGTGCGTAAAGTGCATTATCCCAACTATGTAGTGTATCCAGCAGTGTTAATTTCATCTACTAAAATTATTTTGTCGACTAAATTAATACTATTTTATTTGACTAAAATGCGACTAAAACTAAAACAATTGAGATGACTAAAATACGACTAAAAACTAAAACTAAAATGGCACTTTAGTCAAAAGACTATGACTAGTACTAAATTGAAATTTGACATCAATATTAACACTGCACTACCACATAAGAATATGTAGGGATCATCTACTAACCCACATAGCATCAATAACTTGCCACAAATTTGTGGCAGTGTTTATTTGTAAGTCTTGTTAACTTGCTGCACATTTTAACTGGCAAGTTGTACACTTGCAGAGCACTTGAAGCACACGTAATAGTTGACACTTTTTCAATTTGTAGCAAATTTGCATAGCAAGCCTCTTGCTAGAGCAAAGTTGCAGTGGTGAGTCTACAGCAAGAGCTCTGCAAGTCTACAGCATGAAAATTCAACCACAGTGCCCCCCTGTGGTGGGAGGACTATTGCACAACATAACTGAACCAGAACTTGTAGCAAACATGCAGAATGTTTGCAAAGAAAGTTGATCTGGAATCATGTAATGCGGACTAGCTGCGTTTGTGCAACAAACTTGTGAAGCCTGGCAAGTCTACCAATAGCTTAGCAGGTCATTTTCAAACTTGCAGCTCAATTGCTTGCTATCTGGGAAGCTGCTAAATGAAAAAAAAAAAAAAAGAAAGATGTTTTTCTTATTTTTTTTCTCGATATTTATTGTTGGTAATATATTCAGGTAATATGCGCAATGGCATTACAGCCAATAGCATGGGTCTTCAAACTATGGCCCTCCAGTTGTTCAGGAACTACAATTCCCATCATGCCTAGTCATGTCTGTGAATGTCAGAGTTTTACAATGCCTCATGGGATGTGTAGTTTCGCAACAGCTGGAGGGCCGTAGTTTGAGGATCCCTGGCCAATAGAGTTTACTATTTTTTGGGTTTTTAAAGTTGTACTTCTCGTTGTCAAAAAGCAATATATTTGACTGTTTGTGAAACTTGGTTTTAATTTATAAAGACCACATATATCGCAACGGCTAAATCTGAGTCTGTGGTGCATGTTCATACCTTAATACCATAAATAATAACATGTTATTAGATTTTTACTCCAGGAGTATATCATGAGTATATAATTTAACTAAACCCATTTGATTTTAGTCGACTAAATTATGACTAAAACAAAAACAATTCCGATGACTAAAATACGACTGAACCTAAAAAAAGCATTTTAGTCAAAAGATTAAAATACGACTAAAACAAAAATGGCATCTTAGTCAAAAGACCATAACTAAAACTGGATCGAAATTTGACATCAAAATGAACACTGGTATCCAGGTGAATTATACCGTGTTTTTTTTTTCAGGACACATTGGCCTTTCATTTGGTCATAAATAGTAACGGATTTCTCCTAATTTTTTTTTTTTTTATTATTATTACTAACCAGTTCAGGTCCACCCTGTTGCAGATTTACTGCTACAGGGCGTCACCTTTGCACAAGATCATATATATATATATATATGTATATATATATATATATGTATATATGTATATATATATATATATGTGTATATATATATATATATATATATATATATGTATATATATATATATATATATATATATATATATATATATATATATACGTGATCCGACATTTCCGGGTAGGGGGCGTGCATGCACACCGCCGGCAGCTTGCTTCCGCTGTTATTACACATAGCAGAAACTGATCGCTGGGTACTTCATGCAAGTAATCCATGTATATTTATTCATGGGCAATTACTTTTTTTAAAAGGTGAATTCAGCCTATAACCACCCCCAATGTTGCCATATTGAGTAAATCATACACACAACAAAAAAAAAAAATTGGATCGTTAGAGAATATGTCTCAGCCATGTGCAAAATGGCTGAAGCCATAAGATGATGGGTTATACTGAGCTACATAGCTAATTTCGAATCCGTTGCTAACGATCTCAAATGCCATCACTACAGCCATGGCCAAAAGTTTTGAGAATGACACAAATATTAATTTTCACAAAGTCTGCTGCCTCAGTCTTTATGATGGTAATTTGCTTATACTCCAGAATGTTATGAAGAGTGATCAGATGAATTGCAATTATCGTATTTATCGGCGTATAACACGCACTTTTTTCCCCTTAATATCGGGGGAAAATCGTGGGTGCGTGTTATACGCCGATCCCCCCGCCGATCTGCGCTCTGTGGAGCGGCGCCGACAATTACCGAGCTGAACCGAGTGTACTGTGTACTCGGCTCCGCTCTCAGTCACGCCCAGTCCCGCCTCCTAACCTTTACGTCCCACCATTGGCCCGGTGTTGTGTCCATCACAGGAGCCAGGACAAGGGGCGGGACGGGGGCGTTACTGCGAGCAGAGCCGAGTAGCCGAGTACCCTCGGCTCGGTCTATGTCAGCGGCGGGAGGAGCTGAAGATCTCGACGGCGGCGGCGGGAGGAGCCGAAGACCTCGGCGGCGGGAGGAGCCGAAGATCTCGACGGCGGCGGCGGGAGGAGCCGAAGATCGTGGCGGGAGGAGCCGAAGATCGCGGCGGGAGGAGCCGAAGATGGCGGCGGTAAATTTAAAACTTACCATACTGCAATTTTGTGGAAGGCTGCAGGGGGACAGTGTAAGGCTGCAGGGGGACAGTGTAGGGCTGCAGGGGGACAGTGGAAGGCTACATTGATGGGCATTTAAAATGTAAGGTTTTTTCCTTAAACTTGCCTCCTAAAAGTTTTTTTCCTTAAACTTCCCTCCTAAACTTGGGGTGCGTGTTATACGCCGCTGCATGTTATACGCCGATAAATACGGTAATTGCAAAATCCCTCTTTACCATGAAAATAAACTTAATCCAATAAAAAAAACATTTCCACTGCATTTGTGAAGAAGGCCTCAGGATACCCAAGAGTATCTATCAAGCGCCAGGACCATCTCCTACAGTTGATTCAGCTGCGGGATCCGGGCACCACCAGTGCAGAGCTTGCTCAGGAATGGCAGCAGGCGGGTGTGAGTACATCGGCACACACAGTGAGGAGAAGACTTCTGGAGGATGGCTTGGTGTCAAGAAGGGCGGCAAAGAAGCCACTTTTCTCTAGGAAAAAGAGACAGACTGATATTCTGCAAATTGGACTGCTGAGGTCTGGGGTAAAGTCATTTTCTCTGATGAATCCCCTTTCCGATTGTTTGGGGCATCTGGAAAAAACCTTGTCCCGAGAAGAAAAGATGAGCGCTACCATCAGTTCTGTGTCATGCCAACAGTAAAGCCTCCTGAGACCATTCATGTGTGGAGTTGCTTCTCAGCCAAGGGAGTGGGCTCACTCACAATTCTGCCTAAGAACACAGCCATGAATAAAGAATGGTACAAAAACATCCTCCGAGAGCAACTTCTCCCAACCATCCAAGAACAATTTGGTGAGGAACAATGCCTTTCCCAGCATGATGGACCTTGTCATAAGGCAAAAGTTAAGTGGTTTGGGGAACAAAACATCGACATTTTGGATCCATGGCCATGAAACTCCCCAGACCCTAATCCCATTGAGAAGTTGTGGTCAATCCTGAAGATGCGGGTGAACAAAGAACCCAAAAATTCCCAGCATTTATTATGCAAGAATGGGCTGCTATCAGTCAGGACGTGGCCAAAAAGTTGATAGTCCGCATGCCATGGCGAATGGCAGAGGTCTTGAAAAAGAAGGGTCAACACTGCAAATATTGACTCTATATAAACTCGATGTAATTGTCAATAAAATAATTTAACACCCATGAAACTTGTAATTATACTTGAGTATACCCAGGGCTGGACTGGGACAAAAATTTGGCCCTGGACTTCATCCAGACCAGCCCACTTTAATTTTGCAAACAAGCACAAAAACAGTATATAAAACTATACGTAATTGTGCAAAAAAACATAAGTAGCAAAACATAAGGAGTCCTCACTAACCTCTTTTATTATTTCACTTATTCTCTTCTGTATTTTTCTCATCCTTCTCACATCACTGCGTGAAGTTGAGGGCAAGCCGCGCAGCCATTACTTTTTCACTGAAACCGGCCCACTGAGCCATCGGCCCACCGGGAAACTCCCTGTAGTCTCAATGGCCAGTACATGCCTGAGTATACCATAGTAACATCTGACAAAAAAGATCTAAAAACACTAAAGAAGCAGATTTTGCGAAAATGTATATTTGTGTCATTCTCCAAACTTTTGGCCAGAGCTGTATATAAGGCTTCTTCCATCTACATATACACTATATTACCAAAAGTATTGTTACGCCTGCCTGTACACGCACATGAACTTTAATGATATCCCAGTCTTCGTCCATAGGGTTCAATATTGAGTTGACCCACCCTTTGCAGCTATAACAGCTTCAACTCTTCTGGGAAATCTGTCCACAAGGTTTAGGAGCGTGTCTATGTGGATGTTTGACCATTCTTCCAGAAGCGCATTTGTGAGGTCAGGCACTGATGTTGGATGAGAAGGCCTGGCTCGCAATCTCCGCTGTAATTCATCCCAAAGGTGTTCTATCGGGTTGAGGTCAGGACTCTGTGCAGGCCAATCAGGTTCTTCCACCCCAAACTCACTCATCCATGTCTTTATGGACCTTGCTTTGTGCACTGGTCCAAAATCATTTGGTGGAGGGGGAATTATTGTGTGAGGTTGTTTTTTTAGGGGTTGGGCTTGACTCCTTAGTTTTAGTGAAGGGAACTCTTAAGGCATCAGCATAACAAGACGTTTTGGACAATTTCATGCTGCCAACTTTGTGGGAACAGTTTGGGGATGGCCCCTTCCTGTTCCAACATGACTGCCCACCAGTGCACAAAGCAAGGTCCATAAAGACATGGATGGGCGAGTTTGGGATGGAGGAACTTGATTGTTTTGCACAGAGTCCTGACCTCAAGAGAGCTAGGCCTTCTCGTACACATCTCCTAAACATTGTGGACAGACTTCCCAAAAAAGTCGAAGCTGTTATAGCTGCAACGGGTGGGCCAGCTTAATATTGAAGCCTACGGGCTATGACGGGGATGCCATGCGCGTTTTGGTAATATAGCGTATATATCTCTATATAGATTTTATTTTATTATTCTTCATCGGTGGACCTTTCTTTTATTGCTATTCGGTATTATGCTGCCTTTGTAGCACATGAGTACATTTCTCCACAGTATGATACATCATTTCACCGGCACTCTACGGTGACAGATACATTTGTTAACCCCTCTGTCACCGGAATGACCTGCAAACAACTCTTTCCCTTTTGCATTCGTTTAAACACAAACAAAAAAAAAAAAAAAAAAATCAAACAGCATGAAATTCGGTGTTTCATGCATTAGTAATCATTGCCAAGTGCATTGCTTGACCCTTTAAACTCTGTGAAATTAATATAAGTAGACAACCCAAATGCACTCGGCCCCTGAAGACGTTGGGAAGTTCACTTAAGCTTCCAAATCCCTTTAAAGTTTTATAAGGCGGCTTTTAAAGCAAGTTCTTTGTACTTATTAATGATGACAGGCAGCATTGCTGCAACTACCAAACCTTTGCTGACCTCCGACCTCGGAACAGTAAAGTACAGTCATCCAGGGAAATATCACAATCACAACTTGTATATTACACTGAGGTCCTGACTCCTGAAAAAGGCCCCCGAAGGCTTCTCAAAGGATGTTAGCAAAACACGGCGCAGATACCGTGAAATATTCCCTGAGTAACTCAGTCCGGTCCCGCTCAAACCATTTACCCGAATCTGCCCTAAATTCCAGACACACGACGTGCGCTTTTTGTTTGCCATGTGTACAAAACCTTCTCATGGCTTTCTAGGCAGTCCACATTATTTTACATGGCAAATTCAATCGTCAAGCACCGGGGGATAACCAACAACCCCAGCATCCACCACTATAATTACACAGTTGGTGAGGTTGAATAAAGACACCACTCCCTCCGGTTCAACCTGAGTATGTGTTTATGTCACTACCATTGTCAATATCCCTGAATATTTCATTGGCTAAGAAACACAGCTAAAAGTTTTTTTTATTTATTTTTTTAAATTTAGCTACACTCCCAGCTGACACCACCAACCGTGGAAGGGAGCTCCACATCCTTGCCATTCTAATGCCCCATACACGCGGTCAGACATTCCGACCACAAAATCCGTCTGATTTTTTTCCGACTGATTTTGGGCCAAACTTGTCTTGCATACACACGGTCGCACAAAGTTGACGGAAAATCCGATCGTTCGGGAGTATAGTAGCCAATAGCTTTCGTCTCTTCGTTTATTCTGAGCATGCGTGGTGCTTTGTCCGTCGGAATTGTCTACACGCGATCGGAATTTAAACGAACGTCAAACACGTACGTCGGGAGTATAGTCGGGCCAGTAGCCAATAGCTTTCGTCTCTAAGGCCGCGTACACACGCGCGGACTGTTCGCCCAACTTTGTCCGTCCAACAGTTTCGGCAAACAGTCCGCTCAAACTTAGCATGGACGGACATGGCCACACACGACGGACGAACAGTTTGCTGAAACCGTGCGCGATGACGTGAACGGCACGTACGACGGGACGAAAAATACGACGTCCTATACACTGCATTATAGCTTTCGGCGTGAAAATCCTTTCTGAGCATGCGCGCAACTTTGTTTGACGAACAAGCCTACACACGAGCGGACTGTTCGCTGAAACAAGGTTTCAGCGGACAGTTTTACGGAATTTCCGAAAAACCTTGTCCGTCCAACTGTCCGCTGAAACTGTCCGCTGAAAGCCCACACACGAGCGGACTGTCCGCCCAAACACTGTTCAGCGGACAAAGTTGGACGAACAGTCCGCCCGTGTGTACGCGGCCTTAGTTTATTCTGAGCATGTGTGTCGCTTTGTCCGTCGGAATTGTCTACACACGATCGGAAATTTAAACGAACGTCAAACACGTACGTCGGGAGTATAGTCGGGCCAGTAGCCAATAGCTTTCGTCTCTTAGTTTATTCTGAGCATGCGTGTCGCTTTGTCCGTCGGAAATTGTCTGCACACGATCGGAATTTAAACGATCGGATTATGTTGTCGGGAAATGTTAGATCCTGCTCTCAAACTTCGACGGAAAAAGTCCGATAGAGCCCACACACAATCGGATTTTCCGACGACATAATCCGATCGGACTTTTTCCGTCGGAATTTGCGACCGTGTGTATGGGACATAACAGTAAAGAACCCCTTTACACAGCTCAATGTGGAACTAAACTACAGGCAGTCCCCAAGTTGCAAACGGGTTAGGGACTGCCGGTTTTGTTCTTAAGTCGAAAATGTTCGTAAAGTCGGATGCGTATGCGCAGAACGGCAGAGGAGTCCTTTTCCGATGTTCTGTCAAGTAGCCGCGCATTCGCAGACATCATTTTCCGATGTCGAAAAGTGGCCGCGCGTGCGTAGAATGGCAGAGACGTCCCGTTCGTAAGTAGGAGTCATTCGCAAGTCGGACATTCGTAACTCAGGGGGACTGCCTTTATATTTGAGTACTAGAAACTGAAAATGTTATTAAACATAACTCTGGCCGCACATGGAGTATGCTGTCCAGTTCTGGGGACCAGTCCTCAGGAAGGATGTACTGGAAATGGAGCGAGTACAAAGAAGGGCAACAAAGCTAATAAAGGGTCTGGAGGATATTAGTTATGAGGAAAGGTTGTGAGCACTGAACTTATTCTCTCTGGAGAAGAGACGCTTGAGAGGGGATATGATTTCAATATACAAATACCGTACTGGTGACCCCACAATAGGGATGAAACCTTTTCGCAAAAGGGAGTTTAACAAGACACGTGGCCACTCAATAAAATTAGAAGAAAAGGGGTTTAACCTTAAACTACATAGAGGGTTCTTTACTGTAAGAGCGGCAAGAAAGTGGAATTCCCTTCCACAGGTGGTGGTCTCAGCGGGAGGCATTGATAGTTTCAAGAAACTATTAGATAAGCACCTGAACGACCTCAACATACAGGATATACAATGTAATACTGACATATAATCACACACATAGGTTGGACTTGATGGACTTGTGTCTTTTTTCAACCTCACCTACTACCTAACTATGTAACTATGTAAGTTTGGGAATTTTTTTTTTTTTAACCACTTGCCCTCTGGATGATTTACTCTCCTTCACGACCAGGCCACTTTTTTTTTTATACCCACTGCGTTATTTTAACTGACAATGAAATGCTGTTCCTAAATAAAATTTTGAAAATTTTTTCCCCACAAATCGAGTTTTGTTTTGGTGGTATTTTTGATCACCTCTGCGGTTTTTAGTTTTTGCGCTATAAACAAAAAAAGAATGACAATTTTGATTAAAAAAAAACTATATTTTTTACGTTCTGCTATAAAACATCCAATAAAAAAAATGAAAAAAAAATCGAATTTCTTCATGAATTTAGGCCAATATGTATTCTGTTATTTTTTTTGGATGAAAATAACCCCAATAAGCATATATTGGTTGGTTTAATGTCTACAAACTATGAGATATTTTTATTTATTTATATTTTTTTTACTAGTAATGACAGCAATCAGAGACTTATAGCTGCACTGCGAATATTGCGGCGGACAAATCTGGCACTAACTGGCACTTTTTGGGGACCAGGGACACCAATACAGTGATCAGTGCTAAATTGAGTGGCCCCATGTCCTATTACACTCCCTGAGACTGAGCAGTTTCCTCCCTATGCCAAAATCACCATTGAAGTATTTGTGTATTGCTATCATACCCCCCCCCCCCCCCCCCCGAGTTGTATAACGTAGCAGGAATCTAATTTTATCTCTAAAGTAAACTCCCTTTTTTCTATACATGCTAATAGTCTGCTTCCTTTGCTTATGTAGCTTGGCACTGCATGTTATTGAGTCTGTCATCTACTAGGACCCCCAGATCTTTTTCCATTCTGGATTGCCCCAGGGGTTCTCACTCTACCGAGTAACCTGCATTCAAAAATTAAACAGAATTAGTCCCAGGACAGAGCTTTGGGGTACCCCACTTACCACTTCAGACCAGTCTGAGTACAAGTTATTTATCACTACCCGTTGGACGCACCCCTGTAATCAATTTTCTATCCCTGAACCAACCCAATGGTCCTTTTCTACAGACCTTGGCTTGTAAATTAAGTGTTGATGCGGAACTGTATCAAATGCTTTTGCAAAATCCAGATACACCACATCCATCGGCCTTCCTTTATCTAGATGGCAGCTCACTTCTTCATAGAATGTTAACAGTTTGGTTTGGCAATAACAACCTTTGGAAATCTATGCTGATTATTACTACTAATGATACTGTTTTCATTTTACATTTTTTTTGTATATAGTCCGTTATCATCCCCTCCAATAGTTTACATACTATTGGTGTTAGACTGACTGCTCTGTAGTTCCCAGGTATATGTCTCGGCTGTTTGTTCAATATTGCTACCACGTTGGCCCTTCGCCAATCAGCTGGTACCATTCCTGTCAGTGTGCTGTCCATAAAAATTAAGAACAATGGCCTGGCTATAACCTGACTGAGTTCTTCAAGGACTCTCGGGTGTAAGTCATCCGGTCCTGGTGATTTATTTGTGTTAAGATTTTCTAGTCTTTTTCGGACACCAGTTTCTGTTATCCACAAGGGTACATTCTGTGATGCGTTACTAATGATACAGTCTTGATTACTATACACCTCCTTGCCTTCTTCTTGTCATTGGTAACCAACTTCCCTGTATGATCTTTTATGGGGCCAGAATGCTCTGACCTCCCTTTTTTACTGTAAATATATTTTAAACATTCCTTGGGACTTTTTTTTTACTCTCCTTGACTATGTGCCTCTCGTAGTTTATTTTAGCTGCCCCGATTGCATTCTTACACTTCTTATTGAATTACTTGTAGTGTTGGAATGCTGACAATGACCCCTTTGCCTTATATTTCTTGAAGGCCATTTTTTCTCTCTATCTCTAGTATTGAAGGCAGTTTAGAAAAGTTGTCTCTTTAGAAATGTATTGTTTTGTACTACCGATGTGCCTCCTTTTCCTATAATTTATGCTGAATGTAATTATCCTGTGATCGCTGGTTCCCAAGTTGTCCAATATCTCCACTTCTGTGACCAGATCTGTGTTATTTGTAATTAATATCTCTAGCAATGGATCCTTTCTAGTTGGAAAATCCACCAATTGGCAGATGAAGTTGTCCTGTAAGAAATTTTTTAAATGATGAGTCTTCAATGAGCGAGCAGTTCTTTCTGCCCAGTGGCGTAGCGTGGGTTGTCAGCGCTGGGGCAAGGCAATAAATTTGCGCCCCCCAACCTGCAGACTTACACTAGTACAGTAGTACTGACCAACCTGATTCCTACACTGACCACTACACTAACCTACCTGATTTCTAAACTGACCTACCTGACCACTTTACTAACCTACCTGATTCCTACACTGACCACTACACTGACCTACCTGATTCCTATATTGACCACTACACTAACCTACCTGATTCCTACACTGACCTACCTGATTTCTACACTGTCCAGTACACTGACCTACCTGACCACTACACTGACCCACCTGGTTCCTATACTGACCACTACACTACCTGATTCTTACACTGTCCACTTCACACATTATTATTGCTCACTGATTGGTTTCTGAAGGGTCCTGCATGTCATAACCACTCACTAGTTTCTAGAGGTTACTGTACATTATTAATGCTCACTAATTGGTTGCTAGAGGTTACAGCACATCATTGTATGTGTATGGTGTGAAGGGTTAAGAGGTGCTCTGTGTATAGCATGCAGGGTTGAGGGGGTGTGCTGTGTACAGAGTGTGGGGTTGAGCGGGTGTACTGTGTACGGAGTGCAGGATTGAGGGGGTGCACTGTTTACTGAGTGCAGGGTTGAGGGGGTGCGCTGTGTACAGAGTGCAGGGTTGAGGGGGTACGCTGTGTACAGAGTGCAGGGTTGAGGGGGTACGCTGTGTATGGAGTGCAGGGTTGAAGGGGTGCCCTGTGTATGGAGTGCAGAGTTGAGGGGGCGCTCTGTGTATGGAGTGCAGGGTTGAGGGAGTTTGCTGTGACGTTACTGCACATAATTAGGGCTTACACACTGGTTGCTAGAGGTCACTGCACATCATTACTAACAAACTGATTGGTTGCTAGAGGTTGCTGCAAATTATTATTGCTCACTGATTGGTTGCTAGAGATTAAAGGAGATTATTATTGTTCACTGATTGGTTGTTGAAGGTTACTGTAAATCATTATAGCTCACTGATTGGTTGCTTAAGGTTACAGCACATAATCTTACTGCCTGCATACCACAGACTGCAGAGTTGAACCCACCAATTCTAGAACTAGTTATTAGCAATGAGGATTGAAGGGTGTGCTGTGTATGGTGTGCAAGGTTGAGGGGTGCACTTTGTACGGAATGCAGGGTTGAGAGGAGCGCTGTGTATGGAGTGCAGGTTGAAAGGTGCTCTGTGTACAGAGTGAAGGGTTGAGAGTGTGCGCTGTGTATGGCGTGCAGGGTTGAGAGGTGTGCTGTGTACAGAGTGCAGGGTTGAGAGGTGCCCTGTGTATGGAGTGCAGGGTTGAGGGGTGCGCTGTGTATGGAGTGCTGGGTTGAGGGGGTGTGATGTGTACAGAGTGCAGTGTTGAGGGGGTGCGCAGTGTACAGAGTGCAGGGTTGAGGGGGTGTGCTGTGTATGGAGTGCTGGGTTGAGGGGGGCTCTCTGTGTACGGAGTGCAGTGTTGAGGGGGTGCACTGTGAATGGCATCTGTGTACATCTCCCCCCAAATACAAAGCTTTCTTCCCCACATATTTCAGGATCCTGGTGTTGGGAGTGTAATGGAGAGGATGCCTCACCTGCCCCCCCCCCCCACTCTCCACATGGTCATTCCATTTTCGATAGTGTCAGGAAAGGATTCACTTGCTGGTTGCACTGTGGCTCCCAGATCCATTGCATGCAGTTCTAGTGTCCACCAGCAGGTGTCTCCCAGAAGCCAGCAGGCTGTAGTAATCAGTCACAGTGTTCAGCTGCCGGGGGCTACTTAAGGCTGCTCCTCCCTTCCCCCAACGCGTCACGATTCTGGTCCCTTCCTTGCTGTCTGTTCACCTCCTTGCTGTCAGAGAGCCTGATCCAGCCTGTACCCCTCTGCCTTGTTTCTGCCTTACTCCTGTTTGAGTACCCAGTCATGACCCCCCCCCCCCCCCCCCCCCTTCCATGCAACCTTGCATTCCCTGTACCCTTGTCCCTAGATTAAGGTGACCAGATTTTTTAAATGAAATCCGGGGACATATTTTTTTTTACTAGTAATGGCAGCAATCAGCGACTCATAGCGGGACTATGATATTGCGGTGGACAAATCAGACACTAAGTGACACTTTTGACACTTTGTGGAAACCAGTGACATTAATACAGTGATTAGTGCTAAAAATATGTACTGTCACTGTACTAATAACACTGGCTGGGAAGGGGATAACATCTAGGGCAATCAATGGGTTAAATGTGTGCCTAACAAGTGTTTTCTCACTGTGGGGGAGGTGCTTTTACTAAGAGAAGACATAGATCCCTGTACCCGCAAACACAGGATCAATGTCTTCCATACCGACAGACTGGCGAACTGCCTTGTTTACATAGGCAGAACACTAGCGAGTCGGCCGTATCCGCTGATTGGTTCTGACACCCATAAATGCAGGATCACGTATATAAGTGATCCTGCGCAGCATGACCCCCCTGTAGCAGGAAATTTGCTATCAGCTGATCAGAAACTGGTAAAGATCATCAGCATCATGATAAATCACAGGCAGCAGGCGCTCTATCATGGCTCTGGCTGGCTCTGTCACAGTGTGTCACATAACATGGCTGCTGGGTGCTGATTTTGTTAACTTTGACCAATAAGTGCCCCCCGCTGCCTGTGAGTTCTGATACCATCCATCATGCCAGAGAGACAGGCACAGTGCAATGTAGTCTATTCACAGACACCCCCAAAGCTCACCTGTGGTTGAAGCCTTGAAGGCACTGGCAGCCCCACGATTGGATCTGCTTCCCCTCTATTCCTGCTGCTGGACATCATCAGCTGAGCTCAGCTGCCTCTCTCTGCCCGTCGCCACCACCGCCACCTGCCTCACAGCCTCTCAGGTCTCACTCTCCGGGCCCCGGCTACTACTGGGTGGGGAGTGGAGGAAAATGACTGCCGGGGAAGGCAAGGAGATAAGCAGGCAGGCGGCTGGCCTGGATTTGAGCCAAGGCAGAAGAACATGTGAGCGGAGCTGAATGGGCATGTGCCGAAAACTGAAGAAATAGTCCATCCGCTCCGACCAGCACATCATCATCAGAAAGGGACACAGATAATGGAAAAAATACACCCCCCTAAACTAGTAGGATCAGGGGGGGGGGGTGTAATTCAGATTTTTTTTTTATTCTGCACTGACTGTCTTTGAAAATTGCCCAAGCTCCTGTTGAAGTCAAATCCGGGGACAAAACCAGGGACAGACCTGGTCTGGGGAAAGGGTCCTCAATCCGGGGACTGTCCCCTGAAACCGGAGACATCTGGTCACCCTACCCTTGATTGTTTTTTGTATATAGTTAGTTGTTCAGGTTCAACAGTTCTTGTCAGCGGGGTTTGGGTCTTGTGGTTGGGGTTGTTCATGTTTATTGTTTGCTGTGTTCATGGTTTGCTGTGTTTCACTGTAAATAAATATCACTTTAAGGTTATATACGTGTTTGTTTGTTTGGTCTCTGTTTCCTTGTGCAGCTATGTGTCTGGTCTCCTTGCTGCAGAAACCTGACAGATAGTCTTCACTTCAGTGGTTTCGCCGCTGTAGCTTAAGCCAGGACCAGGACTCAGCAACAACAGGTCTTCTTCCTCTTAGCTCTTGTACACACGGTCGGAGAATCCGTCGGAATGTGTCCCATCGGACCGTTTTGTCGGATAATCCGACTGTGTGTGGTATGCATCGGACTGTTTCCGTCGGAATATCCGTCGGACCAAATTTTCCAACTTGCTGGAAATATTTTCCGAAAAACTGGTCCGATCGGACATACTCCGATCATGTGTAGAGAATTCCGATCGGACAAAGTGGCACGCATGCTCAGATCAAATTCCTACACCAAAGCTATTGGCTACTAGCGTGAACGTAGTCCCGTCATAACGAAATTACGTCATCACGTTCTGAACGATCGGATTTTCCGACAACTTGGTCCGACTGTGTGTATGCAACAGTTTCGGACACAATCCGTCGGACAAAATCTGTCGGACAAAATCCAACGGATTTGGTTGACAGAATGTCCGACCGTGTGTACAAGGGCTTAGAGAAGAGCTCTCACTCTCCTAGACTGCACAGAGCATGAGATGAGCTGCTGGTAACCTGCACCCCTCTACATATTGTGCCTGGGTCAAAGCCCCCATCCTATGCTACGCCACTGCTTCTGCCCAGTCAATATGGATAATTGAAGCCCCCCCCCCCCATTATGGTGATGTTGCCCTGCCTTGCTGCCATTTTTTAGGTTAGGGGGCCTATAACTTACCGCCATTATTAATTTCCCGCTTGTCTCTTCTCTTTGAAGTTCCACCCACAGGTATTCCACGCACCCCATTTGCAATGTCGTCCCTCACGTTCACTAGCAAATCATTTTTGATATACAGGCAAACCCCTCCACCTCTTCTTACCTCCCTATCTCTCCAATACAAGAAATACCCCTGATTAGATGCTGACCAATCATGTGAGCTGTCAAACCATGCTTCTGATATTCCCACAAAGTCTAAATCCTTCTTGTGTATCAGAAGCTCCAGTTCTTCCATTTTGTTAGCTAGGCTCTTAGCATTTGTGTACATGCCTCTTAGTTTTGTAATGGCGCATTTTTTTTCCTCCTTAATTTTTCTGTGGCTGTGATATTGTTTTGCTAATCCTCTAACCCAGGGTTTAGGTGGTTTGGTTATATTACTGATAATGCCTCCATTAACACCCCCTGACCTTCAGTCACTACTGGCTATCACTTGCTCTGATTCCCCCCCCCCCCCACCTAGTTTAAAAGCCCCTCTGACTTTTTGGCCATCCTCTCCCCCAACAGACCTGCCCCTCCCCATTAAGAGATACAGCCCATCCCTACTATAGAGCCGATAACTGACTGAGAAGTAGACATGTGCAATTCGTTTCAAATTATAGCAAATATAACGAATGAATTTGACACGATTCGGTAATTTGTTAAAGATCTAATGAAACAAAAGGTCAACTCAAAGTAAATCTTACAGTCCAATTAGCTGATTAATTTTGTGCCGGAGGTTGGATTACTGGCAAAGTGCATTCCTGAGAACTGAGTGAGAAGGGTGTTGTATTGTATTTGAGCCGAGGAGAAGAGATATTGTCATTGTGTGTGTTAATAAATTAAATAAACAAAGTACTTTCCAAACTAAGAATCATTATCATGAATATATATACATACATAAATATCGAATTTCAACTAATACAAAAGAAATTATAGCGGATATAACGAATGAATTCGACATGATTCAAGATTCAGTATAACGAATATTGACACAATACAGAAATAATAAATTATTCAAAAACGAATTAACGTAACATAACGAATATAACAGAATGAAATTATGTATTTTATGAATGACAACGAACTGAAACAAATTTTTTTTTGCCATTGTGCACAAGTCTACTGAGAAGTCAGGCCAGTTCTCCAGGAACCCGAAACCATCATTCTTGCTCCAGTTCCTCAGCCACTTGTTAAGCTCTCTGAGCTCTTGCTACCTCTGTGGTTTGGGTTCAGGTACAGGTAGTATCTCTGCCTTGGAGATCCTTCTCTTCATTATAGCCTCTAAGTCCCTAAAATCATTTTTTAAGACGCTCTGCCTTCTTCTAACTTTGTCATTGGTACCAATATGTACCATGACAGCTTCCCAGCCTCACCCAACAATCTGTCCATCAGATCCACGATTTGCTGAACCCTAACGCCCAGTAAAGAACATACTATCACGATCTTGGTGACAGATTGCCCCATTTGTCCTTCTAATAATTGAGTCCTCTACCACCAGTATCTGCCTAACCTTGTCTGTATCCTTGCCCCCCTCCATAATGGAGCAATCATTCTCCTGGCAGCTAGGGGAGGGAGGCTGCTCCAGCAGTGCCACTCCATAGCTGATATCCCCAACATCATGCAGTTTGTTCATCTTTAAATATATGATCATTCTAATAAAATTAAAGCTTCTTTAGCAGAATATATTGTCCATCCATGAAGCATCAGAATGTATTTAAGCCACGTAGTATTTGGAGTGTATATACTGTACAATATATACGGTATAGTATTTTGGCACCCCTGCATTTCTGTCAGATAATGCACCACTTTACCCAGAAATCTGATGCAATTACAAATGTTTAGGCATTCATATGTTTATTACATTTGTTTGTATAGGTATGACACAAAAAAGTTGAGAAACAAAAAGCCGAATCTGACACATTTCACGAAAAACTAAAAAAATGGACTGGACATAATTATTGGCACCCTCAATTTAATATTTGTAAAAAATAACTGAAATCAATTGCTTCCTGTAACGATCAATGAGTTTCTTACACCTCTGAATGAATGAATGAATGCATGAAATACTTGTATAGCGCACAATGCGAACTGAATCGCCTCTAGGAACCTCTCTACTGGAATTTTGGACCATTCTCCTTTCACCAACTGCTCCAGGTCTCTCAGATTGGAAGGGTTCCTTTTCCCAACTGCTGTTTTGAGATCTCTCAACAGGTGCTCTATAGGAATTAGATTTGGACATTGCTTGGTCTTAAACCATTTCTGGGTGCTTTATGACGTGTGCTTTGGGTCACTGTCCTGCTGTAAGACCCTTAACCTCTGACGGAGACCCAGCTTTCTGACACTGAGCCCTACATTGCACCCCAGAATTCTTTGATAGTCCTAAGATTTCCTAATATCATGCACACAGTCAACACATCCAGTGCCTGAAGCAGCAAAGCAACCCCAAAACATAAGTGAACCTCCACCATGTTTGACTATAGGGACTGTATTCTTTTCTTTAAAGGCCTCATTTCTTTTTCTGAAAACAGTAGAATGATGGGCTTTACCAAAAAGCTGTAATTTTATTTAGTCTGTCCACAGCACATTCTCCCATAATGATGTTGGCTTCCTCAAGTGAGTGCCATGGGCTGTAACCTTCTTGACAATGTTGCACACAGTGGACACAAGAACATTAAGATCTCTGGAGATGGACTTGTAACATTGAGATTGTCCATGCTTTTCCACAATTTATGTTCTCAAATCCTCAGACAATTCTTTGCTGCTCTTTATCTTCTCCATGCTCCGTGTGGCACACAGAGACACAAAACACAAAGTTTGAGTAATTTTTTCACCATTTTAACTGGTTGCCGGAGTGATTTCTATATTCCTGAGGATCACGTCAGGATATACATCTCTGCTCCCCACATTACTGTAGGGTCTACTTGTTTTTTGTGAACCACCTGTACCAATTATGCATGGCTATAAATAACTAATCATGTATATATGTACAAAGTGTTTTTAATCATGTTTTGTTCTTAATAATTTATTGTTTTATTCTTACTTTGGCCTAATCCTTGGTTACCGAGCTAGTCCTCAACTTCTATAGTGCCGGGGTGCATGATTGGAGCAGCCACAGGCACCCTTTTTTTCCAATATCCTACTACAAAGGATGATGGTACCCATCTTTACTTCTAGATTAAACTAGATTGAGGCAATACTCTACATTTCATGATTTCTATATTGTCAGCACCTGTTAATTGATACAGGTGAGTTTGATTACAAATTACAGGAGCATCACAAACTTTGAATGCAATTATTTCTTAAAATTTTGAGAAGGTGCCAAAAATGTTCTCCAGTACATTTTTGGAGCTTTGTGTGGAATGTGTCAGATTTGTCTTTCTGTTTCTCTACTTTTTTAGTGAGGCCCAGAACGGAAAAGACAGAAAAGAAAAAGTAGTGCAGGGACGGGCATGACCGTGTGTTTAGGGGAGACAATGCATGGGTTAATATGAAGAGATAAGAGGGGAGGGGACAGTGAGTAAAGTCCGAGGGGGCTGGGCTGGGGAACAGAAAGTTGTGGAGAAAGAAAGGAGGGGGCCGTTTTTCCACCCGGCCTCCCTCTATGTTGTCTGTGTTTGTTGGTTTATGTGTTTTCTTTCTTTCAGAAGCATGGCAGATGGTCGTCATGGCAGCTGTGGATTGGCGGTGTTTTGTTGGTCTTTGACGGTGGCAGTAAACATATGTGATGGAAAGGGGTGGGGGGCTCATGGGTAGTATGTGCCCCTCCGGTGTATTCCAGCGAAAGGTTAGCTGGAATACTCTAATGGCTGCACTGCAGGAAGGGGGTTGTCTCCGAGCTGATTATCCGCTGGAGGCCTATAGTGTAGAAAAAGGTCCCGCAGTGTATTGGTGGAATATGTGTTGGAGTTCGGGGGTGCCGTCAAAGACCAACAGACTGGAGTTAAACAAGTTGTTACGGAGGTGATATTTTGATATATATTTGATATTGGAGTTATTTATATGGTGTGAATAATAAATAGGCTGCTATGGCCATTTATACTCCAAAATGAAGGTGTGGTCTCATCATTTTAGAAGGGTAAGAAATGGGGATGTTGGAGTACATGTGGTATAACAGTAAGAGGCAGGTTGGGTCACACCAATACAAACAAAAGAAATAAACGTGAGAAGGCCTAGACATTTGGGCAAAGTTATATGGAAATAGCCGCGCTTATGGAGGGGAACAGGATAAATAGGAAAAAACTTAAGAGGATGGAAATAAGTGCTGTCGCACAGAAAAAAAGATGCAAAAAGGTTGCAGCCGCCCTTTGATACACAGGCTTTAGTTAAAGTCCGTGCCTTGGGATTTTTTATAAGTTGTTAATGTGGGCTATTGGCGCTACCTCAAATGATTATAATTGTACTGTTAAAACTTCAATTAATGACCCTCATCACTTCATAACCTAAACTAAATATATGATATTAGTGCAACACCTTCCCTATTGTCTATATATATGTGCTGGTGACATCAATAGTGTGCGCCTGCCCATATATGCAATAGCCTCTATAAGTGAATAAAAATATATATATATAAAGAGAGCCTTAAGTCAAGGGTTATAAAAAATAGAAAAAATAGAAAAGAATAGAACCCAGTGTAAGGTGCTTTGTAAATAAATGTGATTAGTTACACTACAATATAAAGGTATTCCCCTCAAAAATGCTAAACATTGCAAGATTCCAAGAGGCAGCATTAATTATCCATATTATTAGTACTTATACTTATAACCCTTAATGGCTCTCAATAAATAGTAGTGCAGTGCAAAACCTATGTGAACATATCACAACAAATGCCAACTAGTGTAAACTAAACTAATAAGTGCATAAATCATCAACCCACAAATACGTGATTCTTATACAGACATCAGCAGAGAGATATATACGAAAAGAAGGAGTTTTTTAACCCCTGTTTTGTTGTTGTAGAGACGTGAGGAAAATATATCTGTGTGCAAATTATGTAAACCATATACAGGTAGTGAAAGTTATACTAGGAGTTATATATAAGACCTTCCCATCCGCAATAGCCCACATTTGGGCAAAGTGGTGAGTTATCTGACGGAAAAGCAGGGGTGCCAATATTTTTGACCATGACTGTGTGTGTGTGTATATATATATATATATATATATATATATATATATGTATATGTATATATATATATCCCATACAATGAGATGCCTCACACTTTTAGAATTCATTCAATCCAGGAAAGTAACACGCTAACAGCAATCCAGAGCAACAGTTTTGAGCATCCATGCTCTTCATAAATCTAGTTACAAATGGAAATAGCGATTATTATACAGTGTATGCATATATATTTCCATCTGCACCTATCTTGATAATTGGCATTGGTGCTTCAAACTGTTGCTGCTATTATCCATTTCCTTGTACGTTCCTGAATTGAATAATAGCCTTTTATATAACTCTGGACTCTATATAAATCCTGAATAATAATAATACCAATAGTAATAACCTGCAGGATGTATATATGCCTTCAATTACAAGACACATGGGGCTTTTTCCTCCCCAAAAATTATATTTTAGTCCTAGGAAATGCCAGATCCCATCACCATCATTGGCTTCCTCTGATGTTTGTATTTTTTTAATTTCCCATTACATAGACTCCTGCTGCAGCAGGAAACGTGAGGCTCTGGGAATCATGTCAAAGATTTCCTATGAGGAAACCAGGCTTCCAAGACTACCAAGGATTGTGAAGAGCCTAAGACTAATTTAGACCGCCATCACCCATCCATAAACGGTGGATGACTTTTTTTTACTTTTTTATATTAATTTCCTGTCTACCGGCTATTCTGCTAAAATTGTAACAATGGAAGAAAACTGGTAACACGAGACAAAGGAGGCCAAAAGTCTCTTTGTATTTAGTAAAACTCCTTCTGCTGTGCTTTCCTATAAAGTTTTTTTTTTTTTTTGCTTCTCCTCCTTCCCCCCTGGCTTTTCCTAGACCCTTCGCTTGCAGGAAAACACTCCGGTGTCTGCAATCCTCATTATTTTTTCCTACCTCTCAGGTATAACAAGGCTACTTTTCCACAGTTCAATACTCCCCACTCTTGGTATTTTCTTCGCTAACAGCCTGTAATGCGCACCTTCGTTCCATTGTACATGCCTAGCCTAGGCAAGCTCGGTCTAATTACCTTCTTCCGATTTCACTTTTCTCTTCCCATCCCAGGAGATGTCTCAATTAGTGTTCCTTCTCCGACTACCTTGTCACCTCTCAGCTAGAAGGTGGGTCTGGCTCAGACTGAATCCATGCAGAAAATAAATGAGCCCAGGTTCTTGGAAGGTGGTATGATTTTACAAACTGGTGCACTTTTAATAGATGATAAATGCACTGGAAAAGGCCCTTATTAATGCGGCCAGGTTTGATTTGTTTGGCAGGCAGGCGGCGTGCCTTCATTACCGTAGCATTCAGCTTTTTTTCAGATGCCGCGCTCCCCTACAAAGCCGTGAGTGGAGGCTAATTAGCATTGCCTTGGTCAGAAACTAAGAATTAACTCTTGTCTTCAAGGCCAACGCTCAGAGATATAATTTGCTTTTGTCTACAATTACATTTGTAGGTAATTATAGAGACCTTTAGAACAGCAACACGAGAAAAATTCTTTTTCGCCAAACTATTATTGTTAATAAAATGTTTAAAGACACAAAGCAGAAGGCATTAGCGGTGTGCGAATCGCTGACTCACGCTGGGGACAAAGGTCAAGAAAACGCACCAAGTGCCTTTAATTATCATAATGCCAAGCAATTAAAAATGACATTAAAATTGGACAAATTTAGGCAAGGGGTGTTGAAAAGTTTTTTGTTCGCTTCGTTCGTGGTGATTTTTCGTAATTATACGTTAACTAGCTGTGATATGGATGTAACACGTATTTATAAAGGGTAAAAATAAACGCACGAAAAAGGTTTCAAAGGTCATCTTGTTAATACTGGCTGCATTTTGAAGTTCTCCAAAGTATAGCTTCTAGCCTGTGTGTGTGTTTGAATGTGTCTATCTGCTAAATACAATTCCAGTGTAAATTTATTGTAATTTTAAATAATGAGAAGAGTTTTTAATCACAACTGTGTAGTACATTTTGCTTGGCAAGGGTTGGGTTTTGTCCAACATCATATACCGTAGAGCACATTTCTCCTCCAAAGGGTTGGGGTTTGTCCACTATAATGTACTGTGTTCTGTTTCAAATGCTGCTTTAAAGTGGTTGTAAACCCTTACAACCAACTTTGACCTACAGGTAGCCTAGATTAAGTCTTACCTGTAGGTCCAAGAAATATCTCCTAAACCTACACGGTTTAGGAGATATTTGGCGAAAGACAGGCACCGCTGTCTACGGCGATATGCCGCGAGTGGAGGCTCCCGTGCGCATGCGTGGGAGTGACGTCATCGCGGCTTCGCCGAATGACAGCGGCGGAGCAGCGAGACCCACCGAGAAGATGGATGCGCCGGACTACAGGGGACAGCGGTGACATCGCTGGCTCCTGTGTCAGGTTAGTGACACATAATGGACTACTATGCAATGCATAGTAGTCCATTATGCTTTACCTTTGCAGGGAATGAAAGAGGAAGTAAACTCATCAGGGTTTACTTCCTCTTTAACATTGACATACCTCCATCGATCCAGTCTGTCCAGACAGTATGGTCATCTGCTGACTTGGCACCATCCACATTCAGCTTAACTCTTCGATAAGACACAGATGTTGAATCTAAAAGGATTTTACTTCAGACAATTGTAGTACAGAAGATGTTTTTCCAGTCTTTTGAATTGTAGGAAGACAATGACTTTCTTAGACCCGGTCTCTAATGCCCTGTACACACGGTCGGACATTCCGACCACAAAATCCGTCGGATTTTGTCCTTAACTGGTGTTGCATACACACGGTCGGACAAAGTTGTCGGAAAATCCGATCGTTCGGAACGTGATGATGTTCGTTCGTTACGACGGGACTACGTTGAGGCTAGTAGCCAATAGCTTTGGTCTCGTAATTTGATCTGAGCATGCATGGCACTTTTTCTGATCAGAATTCTCTAAAAACGATCGGAAAAAGTTGGATTTTTTTGTCGGAAAATTTGAGATCCTGCTCTCAAATTGTTTCCGTCGGAATTTCCGACGAAAAAAGTCAGAGCCCACACACGATCGGATTTTCCAGCAATATAATCCAATCAACCTTTTCCGTCTGAATTTCTGACTGTGTGTACAGGGCATAAGAAGTACTAACACTGACTGAGGGAACATGGAAGAAGTAGGGAGGGTCTAGCTAAGACTAGCCTTATCCTTAGGCCCAGCTAAAACTAGCCTTAGATTGTAAGCTCCTTGAGGGTAGGGATAGATGTGAATGTATAAGCGCTGCATAAATTAATGGTGCTATATATAGGTATCTGTAATGAAAAAATAAATAAATAGCCATAAATAGGAAAGGAAGATACCAAAACCACATTAGTAAACAAGTTGCAGTGGCCTAAAATCACAACTAGATGTGTTCTCTGAACAGTACCCCTGTAAGTAAGTTCAGTTTATCCTTCCCTCTGTAGGTGGCACTGTTTATATTGCTGACAGAGGGAATATTGGTTGTGAGGAGCTTTGTTGCTCTAAAGACTCTGTAGGTGTCTTCAGGGAAGCAGCTGTCTGATTGGACACTGCAACACTGGTTGACCTTTGCGGCCATCTTTAGTGAGGGTAATGCTAGCAAAAAAGCACTGCCCCACTGCAGTTGACACACATTTGTGAAGTGGGTAGAGTACGGACAGGATTCCCACTGATTAAGAACACTGTATTTAGCGCTAGGGAGAGGTTCCTGTCCAGGAGGGTCAGAGCAGTGCTACCACTTCTGGCCCCGTTATCTGAGAACTCTAGAGTGTTGAGACAAGGATCATTCTATCAGTCTACCAAGTGCGCCTGCACCACTGCTCTGCTTATCCGCCACCCCCCTCACTCAGATGCTGCTCTGGTTAAATAGTTACATATATATTTACATAGTTGGTAACGTTGAATAAAGACAACAGTCCATCCAGTTCAACCTGTGTAGGTATGTGTAGAAAACAAATTTCCCATATCCCCGTATATTGCTTTCCCTAAGATGCACGTTCAAGAATCTTTTAAAACGATCCATACTTCCTGCCGACACCACCGATTGTGGAAGAGAGTTCCACATCCTTATTGCCCTGACAGTGAAAAACCCCCACGTAGCTTAAGGTTAAACTGTTTCTCTTACAGTCTCATCATGTGGCCTGTGTCCTCTTACATTCCCTGAGACTGAACAGTTTCATACTTATGCTGGGATCATCGTTGAGATATTGGTATATCACTGTCATAACTCCTCTCGGGCGCCTCTTCTTCAGGGAGAACAAATTTAGCGCTTGCAGTGGTTCCTCATAATTGAGGTCCTCCAGTCACCATATTAATTTAGTTGCCCTTCCCTGGACTCTCTCCAGCTCCAGCACATCCTTTCTGAGGTTTGGTGACAGAACTTTTCAAAATACTCCAGATGTGGCCGAATCCAGAGTTTTATAAAGTGGCAGAATAATATTTTTTTCTCTGGAGTAAATTTCTTTTTTTAATGCATGCTAATATTCTGCTGGCTTTGGTAGCCGCTGCTTAACACTGCATACTATTTCTCAGTCTGTTTTCTGCTAAGACCCCTAGATCCTTCTCCATCCTGGAAGCCCCTAGGGGTTCTCCCCCCTAAAGAATAACTTGCGTTTATATTTTTACCCCCCCCCCCCCAAGTGCATTACCTTACATTTACCAATGTTAAACTTAATTTGGCATGCAGTAGACTACTCCAATAATGTATTCAGGTCCTCTTGTAAAGTTTCTATATCCTGTGCTGTGCTATTATTGCCCTGCATATTTTTGTGTCATCAGCAAACACTGAGATTGAGCTATTTATTCCCTCTTCTATATAATTTCTAAATAAATTAAACAGAATTGGTTCCAGGACAAAACTTTGAGGTACTCCACTAACCACTCTAGACCATTATGAGTATACGTTATTTATCACAATCCTTTGGACACGCGCCCGTAGCCAGTTTTCTAACCAGGTACCTACCCGATGGTGTATGCCTACAGACCTCAGCTTGTATATTAAGCATTTGTGGGGGACTGTATCAAATGCTTTTGCAAAATCAAGATACACCACATCCACCAGCTTATCTTTGTCCAGATGGTAGCTTACTTCTTCGTAGAATGTTAATAGGATGGTTTGGACAACAGTGACCTTACCTAAACCCATGCTGATTACTGCTAATGATACTGTTTTCTTCAGCAAATTCTTGGATATGGTCCTTTATCATCCCCTCAAATATATGAACGATGCAACCTAACAAAAACTGATTGTGGCAATGACAAGCCTCCATTCCTAATATGTGTTAAACAGCAGATTTTCTTTTTTCTTTGGCTGTAATGTCAATTTCAATTTTTTCTGCTGTTTATCCCATCAAATAGTTTACAAACTACTGATGTTAGACTGACAGGCCTATAGTTACCTGGATAGATCTCTGCCCTTTTTTGAATATTGGTACCACCTGGGCTTTTCGCTAATCAGCTGGTACCAATCCTGTCAGTATGCTGTCCATGAAGATTAGGAATAGCAGTCTGGCTATAACCTGACTGACTCTCGGGTGTAAGCTATCTAGTCCTGGTGATCTATTTATGTTAAAGGGATTGTAAAGTTACATTTTTTTTTTTTTTAAATAATGAACATGTTATACTTACCTCCACTGTGCAGCTCGTTTTGCCCAGAGTGGCCCTGAACCTGCTCTTCTGGGGTCCCTCGGCGGCTGTCTCTGCTTCCTCCCGCAGGTGCTTGTCACGTTCATGCGAGCTTACTTGCATGGTGAGAAGCATCTGCGGGCGCGCTCCCGTGATACAGCCGGCAGCTATAGCCGCTCGCTGTATCACACGCCCCCGCCCCCCGGCGCTCTGCGGCAGTGGATGTGATTGACAGCAGTGCGAGCCAATGGCTGCGCTGCTTTCCATCACTCCAGCCAATCAGCGGCCAGGCTGAGTGGTGAAGAGGAAGTCGAGGATGAACGCGGGACTTTCGAGGGGTGAGGTAAGTAAAACGGGGGGCCTGGGGCGCAGGCACTGTCAGATGTTTTTTCACCTTAATGCATAGAATGCTTCAAGGTGAAAAAACATTTACCTTTACAACCCCTTTAAGCTTCCCTAATCCTTTCCTGGACTTCAGCTTCTGTTAGCCACAAGGGTCGATCCTGTGACATGCTGCTAATAATACTGTTGTGGTTGTTATACCCATCCTTTTCCTGTGTGAAGACTGAGGAGAACAAGGTATTTAGCACAGCTGCCTTCTCCTTGTCATCTGTAATCACCTTCCCTTCATAGTCCTATGTGCTCCGTCCTCGCCTTTTTTACTGTTAATATATTTAAAAAAATTCTTGAGATTATTTTTACTCTCCTCCACTATTTTTACATCTCACATTGCATGCCTTGTATTGTTGGAATGCGGACACTGACCCTTCCACTTTGTACTTTTTAAATGCCTTTTTTTTGTCCTTCATATTACATTTTATGTGGTTCAGCGACCCAGATTTACCCTTTGTTCTTCTATAATTATTACCCCTTGGAATGCACTTGTTGATACATTTATTTAGTATATTTCTAAAGCATTCCTATTTTTCCTCGGTGTTCAATGCTTCATTGAGTGCTTGTGCCTCCCTTTCCTATGATTTATGTGGAATGTAATAATTCTGTGGTCATTAGTTCCCAAATTGTCCCATATTGCAATCAGATCTGTATCATTTGCAATTAAAAGATCTAGCAATGCGTTACTCCTAGTTGGGGGATCCACCAACTGGGACATGAAGTTGTCCTGTAGAACATTTGAGAATTGGCAGGCCTTTAATGAGTGGGCTGTCCCTTCCGTAGACAGGTTCAGAAGCAAACCGACTCAGTAGCGGGAAATCCAAGACTACAAAGTACATGGAGACAAGGAGTACAGGGTACTGAAGATCAACTAGCAATCCATGAGCATAACTGCCACCCTTATGCAGCACCCTCTACCTTAGGTAGGTGCTAAGTGTAATGGTTTTTATGTAAGCTGCCAGTGCAGGTACATTTAGGCAGGCCTATGCTGTGAGCTAGGCCTGTGTGTTTTGATCTGGGGGCAGGGGAGTGGTTTAGTGTAGCAGTAGGTGACTGACATGTATTTCAGCTCTTGGATGCCTCCTCTGTTTCCAGGGAGAATGTTCTGGAAAAGGGGCAGGGCTGAGAGCTGGAGTGACATGGGGTGGATATGAGGAGCTCGGACCAATCCCCAACTAGGATTGGCAGGGGGCAGGCCTCCTAAATATACACATGGTCAGCCTACTGGGGGAGGAGTTGTCAGCTGGGTGAACTGGATAATGGAGCGTTAGACTGTCGTGCCTGATGGAACCCCTTTCTGTGGGGGTGTACCTCAGATGGATAGCTCGGGAGCTGGGAGGGAGACTTGTTCCGTAGACATGCTGTGCAAGATTTAACATAGTCACTGCATAGTTTGTACCAAGTCTGCCCACCAGAAAGAGCAAAGAACTAGATTTGAAGTTTTATGTACTCCAAAATGTCCTGCTAAGGGGTGGTCGTGGCACATGTAGAGAACTGCTGTCCGTAACTGATCTGGAACAAAGATCTGCTTACCATGAAAATAGAGACCCTCTTTTAGCTGAAGATACAGGGAAGAAACAAACAGGGGACTGGAGGGTAACCAACCCCCGGGACTTTTAAGACGGTACCCGATATGAAGGCAAGATAATCACATGCAAAAAATAAAATCAATATAATTTTATTAAGAGTACAAATACATAAAACATTTCCGGAAAAGGAAAATATATAAAATATATAAATATATGTAACAAGTCCTAAATATATTTTCCTTTTCCAGAAATGTTTTATGTATTAGTACTCTTAATAAAATTATATTGATTTTATTTTTTCCATGTGATTATCTTGCCTTCATATCAGGTACCGTCTTAAAAGTCCCGGGGGTTGGTTACCCTCTAGTCCCCTGTTTGTTTCTTCCTTGTATCTTTAAAAAATTAATATCCTGGGATGTGGTACCATTTTACTTCTTGATCAAACCTCATCTATTTAAATCTTTTGTATGTGTCTCTTTTAGCTGAAGGTGAAGTTCCTGAGATGGAGGATGATCCAGGACTGCTGTCTTGATTTGAGAGATGAGATCAGTCTGTAACAAAAGAGAGTTTTTAGCAGGTAAAATGGTATCAGGTTCAGGGGGCACCTCAGTATCTTGAAACATATGTGAAAGAGCATCAGGCTTCCCGTTCTTAGATCCAGGCCCATAGGTAATATGGAAGCAGAATCTTGCCAAAAAGAGAGCCCATCTGGCCTGGCGGGGTCTTAATCTTTTTGCTGCTCTCAAATATTCAAGATTCTTGTGATCAGTGAACACAAGAATAGGATGTGCTGCTCCTTCAAGCAGATAATGCCACTCCTCCGGGGCTGATTTAATAGCAAGTAACTCTCGATCACCAACATCATGTTTCTTTTCTGGGGCACTTAGTTTCCTGGAGAAAAAAGCGACAGGGTGAAGTAGGGATTTTGTTCCTTGTCATTCAGACAGTATGGCTGCCACAGCAATTTCAGAGGCATCAACCTCGAGAACATAACGCAAAGCAGGGTCTGGATGTTTCAGAATGAATGCAGATGTAAAGAGACCCTTCAGTCTCTCAAATGCAGTTTAAGCTTCCAAGATCCATGTGAAAGTTTTACATACTTGTTAATTGTGTGATAGGGGATATGATACCAGAAAAGTCCTTGATGAATTTCCTGTAAAAATTAGCGAACCCCACAAACTGCTGTACAGATTTTTTATCAGTAGGGACAGGCCAATCTAGTACTGCAGATACCTTCTGTGGATCCATGGCAATCCCATCTGCGAAGATAACGAGACCCAAGAACTGGATGGTGAGCTTCTCAAATTCAAATTTTTCTGCTTTGGCATAGAGATGATGTTCCCTCAGTCTGCTTAATATTTTCTTTACATGGGCCCGATGTAACTCTAGAGAAGTAGAAAAAATTAGAATGTCATCTAAATAGACGATAGTAAATAAGTCAAGAAAGTCCGGAAACACATCATTCACAAAATGCTGGAAGGTAGCTGGTGCATTACAGAGTCCAAAGGGTATCACTAAGTATTCAAAGTGCTCAAAACAAGACCCAAAGGCCGTCTTCCATTCATCACCCCCTCTGATTCTGATCAGGTTATAAGCTCCCCTTAAGTCTTATTTGGAGAATACACATGCTTCTTGTAGTCTCTGGAACAGTTCAGGGATGAGTGATAAGGGGTAACGATTTTTGATGGTTACTTTATTTAAGTCCCGATAGGCAATACAAGGCCAGAGTGTGTGATCTTTCTTCTCAACAAAGAATATTCCTGCTCCAGCAGGAGATGAAGATGGCCGGATAAATCCCTTGCCAAGATTTCCATCTATGTACTTTCATAACTCCTCTAGTTCAAGTTCAGAGAGTGGGTAGAAGACGTTCATCTATGTACTTTCATAACTCCTCTAGTTCAAGTTCAGAGAGTGGGTCAATTCTGCCAAAGAGGATTTCTGCACCAGGTAAAAGTTTGATAGGACAATTGTAAGGTCTGTGAGGGGGAAGAGTGTCAGCATTCTTTATACTAATAACGTTCAGAAACTCATGATAGACAGAAGGCACAAGTCCACATTGATGCAGAGGAGGGGTTCTCCAGGACTGGGTATAGGAAGAAGACAGAATTCTCTGCAATAATCGAAAGGAAAAGACACTTCCCCAGTGGACCAATTGATGAGGGGGTTATGTGCCTTTAACCAGGGTTGCCCAAGGATAACAGGAAACAGAGGGGGGTAATGACATCCAAACATAAGAGTTCCTGATGTCCAGAAGCTGTAAGACACAGGATAGGTGCAGTCTCTAGAGTGACAGGTCCATATTTGATGCCTTAACCATCCGCCAGGTGAACCGAGAAGCTGTTTCTTTTGGCACACAGGGACAGTTCATGCATGGCTGCTAAGGAAGAGTCCACAAAACAACTACAGGCCCCAGAGTCCATGATGGCGGAAAAAGCAAGAGTCTTTTCTGCTAACTGGAAGGAGACTAGCAGCAAGCTGTGGTTTTGGCCAGGATTTAGTGCAGCAACAGTATGAAATGGAGGAGAGGGTCTCCTACGGTGTCTTTGGGGACAAGTCTGTAGAAAGTGTCCTTCATCACCACAGTTAAGACAGAGATTGTTAAAGCGACGTCAAGACCATTCTTTTTTGGATAGAGGAGATCTAGGAAAGTTGGCACGTGGAACCATCTTGATGTCAGTAGCGTTCTTAGGCATGGCCCGAAAAGGAAGGAGGTAATGGGGCCTCGGAAATGAGAAGGCATCGGATGGAGGTTCCCAGCTCTTTCGCACTCTCTTTTGGCCAGCCGGCAGTCAATCTGTATACAGAAATGAATTAAGTCATTCAGGGAGGTGGGTGTTCCCACCCTGGCAAGTTCATTTTTGATAGCTTCAGACAGGCTGAGACGAAATTGGAAATGTAATGCTGAGTTATTCCACTTAGTATCAGCACTCCACAATCGAAAATCCAATACAAAAACCTCCACCGGCATTGAGCCCTGTTGCAAGTGGTTCAGCGTGGTTTCAGCAGTCTGGTGACAGAAAGGATCAGCATACATTTGAGCCATGGCAGTGAAAAAGGCATTTACTGAAGCCAGGATAGGGTCATGTTGCTCCCAAAGCTGGTGTGCCCAGGCCTGGGGTTCCTCCAATAGCAGAGAGATGAGGAACCCCACCTTCCCTTCCTCGGTAGAAAATGTGCGAGGCAGTAGAGGAAAAAAAAGTTCACAGGCATTCTGAAATGTCCTGAATTTTCTACAGCCCCCAGAAAAACGTTCAGGCAATGGTACTCTGGGCTCAGGAGGACAAGATAGTTCAACATGAATACAAGTCATGGTTTGAGCAGCGGAATCCTTCTCTCTTGAATACTCGGAGGTGAAAGCCAAGCTGTATGCAGGCTGCAGTTGGTTATGAAATTGAGCAAAGTCTATATGCAACCCTTGCACTACATGAGAAAGTGAGGTAACAGTCCAGCAGAGGGTTGACAGAAGAGAGACCTCCCTTTCAGACTCATTCATTGGCTGACTGGTACTGCCACATACCTGAAGGGAGACCGAAATGATGAGGTCGGCCTCTCTTGTATCTCAAGCCCAAGTCCCACTGAGAGTGGAACAGAGGGAGCTGAGGGACAGGAGGAACACGAGTGCCTGCAGATGTAGACCCGGAAATTTGTAGCAGAGGATGCGTCCTCGGGAAGGCAGGAATACTGTCAGATAAGGAAGGGCAGCCGTGCACCATGGGCCAGCTGAATTTAAAGAGGCACTCTGCTTGGACTGCGGAACTGGAACATCAGGCGATGTACAGTTTCTGGCAGACTTGCAGCAGGAAGTCACAGCTGGTCGCAGCACCGTAGTCACAAACACTTGGATGGCAGTTTTGAGCCAAGCAGCGAACAGGAGCGAGGTCACTAGGATAGCCAGGTTCAGTAGCAGGCGGGCAGCAAGAGACCAAGGCATTAGGGCACCCCTCAAATAGGCCGTCTGGGGCCAATTGGCACTAGGGACGCTCTCATGTGTGTGCATGCAATCTGCAGTGCATGCGCATGTGCATTGGTGCCTATGATCATTTGCAGCCGCCCGTGAGCATGCCAAACGTTTTTTTAATGGTTTTCTAATGCCGCATACACACGATTGGACTATCCGGCGGACTTAGTCCGACGGACAACCCGCCAGACTTTGCAGAGGAGTTCCAGCGAACTTTCCTAATGAGCGGACCTGCCCACACACGACCGGACAATCCGCCAGACTATGACGGGAGTCCGCCAGACTTTTAAAATGAACGGACTTGCCCACAAGAAAAGTCAGTTCATTTTGTCACCTGGTATGGAATTAAAGGGGAAGCCCTACGCCGAAAAAACTGCGTGGGGGTCGCCCCAAAGTCCATTGTGAGGGCCCCCCCCTCCTGAGCCGTACCAGGCTGCGTGCTCTGAACATGGGGGGTGCTTTGGGGAAGGGGGCCCTGCGGCCCCCCACCCCAAAGCACCTTGTCCCCATGTTGATGAGGACAAGGGCCTCTTCCCGACAACCCTGGCTGTTGGTTGTCAGGGGGTCTACAGGCAGGGGGCTTATCAGAATCTGGGAGCCCCCTTTAATAAGGGGGCTCCCTTATTAAAGTCCCCCCCTCTGGCCCCCTACCCTATGTGAATGAGTATGGGGTACATTGTACCCCTACCCATTCACCTGGGAAAAAACAGTGTACATAAAAAAAAACATAACACAGGTTTTTAAAATACTTTATTAGACAGCTCTGGGTGTCTTCTCTTCTTCCATCTTCGGGGTCTTCTCGCTGGATTCCTCTGCTATCTTCTGCTAGCTCTTTTACTAGCGGAGGAGCCCGGCTTTCTCCTTCGTCGCCGCTGCCATTCGGGGGTCTTCTTCCAACTTCAGGGGTCTTGTCCTGCTCTTCGGTGGTCTTGCCCCGCTCTTCGGGTTCTTCTTGCTGGGCCTCCACTTTCTTCTTCCAGCTCTTTTACTAGCGCTGGCCCAGTCTTCTGTCACTGCTCGCTCGTCCCCACCCCTTTTCCTGACTGGCCGGGCTGGGTGCTCGGATAAGGGTCTGCTATGGACTTTGGGGGACCCCGCACCGTTTTTTCGGTGTAGGGCTTCCCCTTTAAATCCATACCAGGTGACGGGGCTAGCGACGTGTCAATCTCACCGATGGAGGCGGCGACATTCACTTCCTTCGCTAGCTCCGTCTACCTGGAGCCACGTTCATAATGAACGGACTTTACTTCGTGTGTGGGCAAGTCCGTTCATTTCAAAAGTCTGGCGGACTAGCACACAGACGGGCGGATTGTCCGCTGGACTGCCGAGTCCGGCGGACAATTTTGAGTGAAAAGTTCTTTCTACGTCCTCCAGACTTTTGGGACAAAAGTCCACCGGAGCCCACACACGGGCCCGCCGGATAATCTGATCATGTGTACGTGACATTACAGGTGTCCTGGAACAGCAGCTGAAGGAGACAGTTGGTCTGCCCGTCCAGAGTAAAGTCATTCAGGAAGGATCCAGGGCAGATGTTGGTAAGTAGAGAGCACAGTGGAGAGATCTGGAAGAGACATGCCAGGGGGGCTGGATGTAGAGCCAGAGGGAGTTTTGTGCCAAATCAGTGCAGCCATGAGTGCAGACAGGATTTGCAAGTTGGACTTGCTGGGATCAGTAGTACATCACCATTTATTCTTCCAAAGTAAATCAGTTGCTGTTACAAAGGGGTACTGCAGGCCCCGACCTACAAAAGGTCATCAAGTAAATACACTGGGACTTATTCAGAGTGAGGCCTAGTCATGTTCTGATGGTGTGATAGGATTACTAAGACTTGGACAGTAAAGTAGTGTGCAGGAGGAAGAAGTGTTCTGAGATAACAGTCTGTCGAGGTATGTGCTGAGGAAGAAGTGTTCTGAGGTAAAGACTGTTAAGTTTAGGGTCAGACATCTTGTTCTACTGAGAAGTGTGACACAGTTATTTTATTCTACTAAGTACTAATTTATCCTATGGGCATCCCCATTTTCCCCAACCAAGTTCAATCCCCTAATAAAAACAACAAAAACAAGCAAAAGACTGTTCATTAAATGAAAAGTATGTCTAACGGAGGTCTGCTAACAGGGTGAAATGTGTGGATGCTGTAACGCGTAGCAACCCATCACTACACTTATAAAGACTGCTTGCTGCCAGTTCTCACGAGAATAATGCAGGGATGTGTGTCGAAGCTTTTCCAAAGAGCAGCCATGTCTAGTATTGGCAATTATGCCAGGTCTTTGTATAGGCACATGTGAATCCCTCTTCTGATTAGCAACCTGATACATTAGTTCAAGCTAGGCCAATGCAACTATGCAAAAATAGCAATACCTGGAATGAAGCTTTTAAATAACGAAAGAGAACGTATTTCATGCTTATTCCCAGATATCAAGTATAACTTGTCACAAATTTGTGGCAGTGTTGAATTGTAAGTCTTGTTAACTTGCTGTATATCTTCACTGGCAAGTTGTACACTCGCAGAGCACTTGAAGCACAAGTTCTAGTTGACACTTTTCCAATTTGTAGAAAATTTGCGTGGGAAGTCTCTAGCAAGAGCAAAGTTGCAGTGGTGAGTCTACAGCAAGAGCTCTGCGAGTTTACAGCATGAAAATTCAGCCACAGTGACCCCTGTGGTGGGAGATCTATTGCACAAAATATCTGAACCAGAACTTGCAGCAGACTTGCAGAATGTTTGATCTGGAATGAAAGAAAGTTGATCTGGAATCATGCAATGCAGACTTGCTGCAATTGTGCAAAAAACCTAAGCCTGACAAGTCTAGCAATAGCTTAGCAAGTCATTTTCAAACTTGCAGCTCAATTGCTTGCTATCTGGATTACCATATAATAGAGGTTCTCAGCTTCCATCCCAGAGAGCTGTATAAGGCCGCGTACACACGCGGGGACTGTTCGCCCAACTTTGTCCGTCAAACAGTTTCGGCAAACAGTCCGCTCAAAATTAGCATGGACAGACATGGCCACACACGACGAACAAACAGTCCGCTGAAACCGTGCGCGATGACGTACGTCACGTACGACGGGACTAGAAACAGGAAGTACAAGACACAGCAAAGCACCCTTTGGGCTCCTTCTGCTGACTTTGCGTTAGTAGAAGTTTGGTTAGAGACGATTTGCGATTTTTAGACTTCAGCTTAATTTGTCCGTTCACTGCGGCGCAGTCTACCTGTGAGGTTTATATCTGCCTTTCGGTACGCGTGGATCAGTTGTACCTGTTATTAGGCGCTTCTGGTCCGCTCGTTTCTGTGTTTCAGGTCGTTCTTCATAGGTCTGGCTGTTCTTCAGTGCGTTCAGTTGAGCTTGTCTGTCCAGCCGACCGTTTCAAAGCCATGGAGAGTGGACGTACTCGGGAACGAGTTCGTGCTATATTGGGGCTTGGTGTTTTAGTTGTTATGAATTGTTTTTATTTAATGACTATTTTTTATTTTTTTTCCCCCTGTGTTTGACTCCCCAGTGTCCTTCCACGCCACAGGAATGGCAGACTGTGGCTTCCCAATTCGCTGCCCGTTGGGACTTCCCCAACTGCGGAGGGGCGATCGGCGGGAAACGTGAGGATTGTGCCCCCACCACATTCGGGGTCCTACTATTGGAATTATAAGGGGTTCCATAGTGTGGTGCTAATGGCGGTGGTGTCGGCACAATGTGACTTTCTTTATGTGGATGTGGGGAAGAACGGCCGGATGTCTGACGGAGGAGTCTTTAGGCAGACCGAGTTCTGCCACCGTCTCATCACTGGTGGCCTGGACTTGCCACCAGATGCCGAGAATGTGGAGGGTCTACCGTTTGTGTTTCTGGCTGATGAAGCGCTCGGTCTGAGTGAACATCTTATGAAACCCTTCCCCCAAAGGACCCTCACCCCGGAGAGGAGGGTTTTTAATTACCGGCTGGCCAGAGCAAGAAGGGTTGTGGAGAGTGCCTTTGGCATTATGGCCAGCCGGTTCCGTCTGTTACTGACAGCGATCAACCTTGCAGAATATAAACTGAACTATGTGATTCTGTGCTGCTGCATTCTGCACAATTTTCTACGTAAATTTTCATGTAACCAGTACCTGCAGCCTATTGGGCCTGAGGCCGGACTCATATTTCCAGAACTGACAGGGCTGGATCATGCCCTTCCTGGCTTAGCCCCCCAAACAGCACGTGAGGTGTGTGACCGCTATGTCAGCTATTTTAATGGTAGGGGGGCTATTCCAATGCCAGCTGAGCAATAAAAATGTATTTTTCTTGAAATATGTCTTGTCTGTTCAAATTTTTAAGTTTGGTTCTTGTTTGCTTTTCACGTTGCTTGTCTCCTACATTGTCCTAATTCAGGGATATGCAATTGGCCAACCTCCAGCTGGTGCAAAACTACAAGTCAATCATGCCTCTGGGTCTCATGCTTGTGGCTGTCAGTCTTGCTATGCTTCATGGGACTTGTAGTTCTGCAACAGCTGGATTTCCACTAATTGCATATTCCTGTCCTAGTGCATTTGTATTGCAAAGTGGTTTTTGACAATAGGAAATAAGGCCCTTTGTGACAGAAAACACAAAATGACTTCCCAAACTGGTATTGAGTATTGAAAGAAGTAGACACACACACACACACATCTTTTTTTTGATTTTTTAATAGTGCACATGCCAACTAGTGCCTCTGTTTTAGATATTTTTTTGGTGTTTTTTTTTTTTTTTAATTGTTTTTTTTTTTTTTTTTGGGAATTTTTTTTTTTTTTTTTTTTTTGTAAACATAGAATATATATAGAAATATCTAAAATACAATTATCACAAAAATAAAAAAATAAAATCAGATTTTTAACTATTTACATAAAACAAGGGGTAAAGCCAAATTTTGAAGATGCACACCAAAAAATGGTAATGTCAACATGTGCTATGTACCATCATGAGTGATCAATGGACGTGTTTGGTGTGTGCAATCCCTTCCTCTCACATACTAGAATGAGGAAGGGTTTGCAAACACCAAATGCGTCCATTGCGATCCTCTGATGGCACATAGCACATGTTGACACACCGTGTGCATCTTCAAAATTTGGCCTCTAAAAACTATGTTTTTAAAACATTAAAAACGTTGTTCCAAGGGAATGAAGAACATGATCGATTGGGTTTTAGGGAAAAGGGGCTTAGATTCTCCCTAAAACATCGATCATGTTCTTCATTCCCTGCCTCATAGTAATCAGTTCTCTTTGTATGTTGAGAATCTGGTTCTCCATACGGTCAATCTGCCCATTCCAGGCCATGATGTCACCAATCATCCTCTGGGCACTATCACTGGTAAATGGGTCCGCGACTTGTTCTACCACAACCAGATCACCTAAAAACATGTGTAGATAAAAAATTGGTTAAAATATACAGCCATTAATTGTTTACCTTAAGCTGGGTTGTCAGACACTCACTTTGTGGGGTGTGTAACTCCACCTGCTCTTCCTCCTCCACATCTAGCCCTGGGCTCGGCTCATCCAGTGGAGCTACGGAGCTTGGTCCAGCGGAGGATACCGAGCTTGGCTGCTCCCTCGCAGACACAGGACTGGGCAGCTCCAATACCGACGCAGGGCTGGGGCTAAGTGCCCAATCAGGCTGGCGAGGTCGGGGGGTCATGGGCTGCTCCGCCTCTTGTCTGAGTCTTTGTTCCCCTATGAGAATGAAAAAAAAATAAAAATAAAAATAAAAAAAATAAAAGATACTTTTAAGCATAGTGATATTTGAGTTCCGAAATGTGAATATGAAACATTGGTTTGAAGTGGTGTACAATTATTAGCTGGTTATTACAAGATCCTAGTTTAATACATCCTTAAAATGACTTTTTTTTTAGTTAGGCTGTGTTCAGACTGGTGCGATGTGCGAACGCAGCAAATCTACTGTGGTTTCACGCATCGCATGTGCAGTTCGACTGCCCTATGTGACCTGCTGGGAGTATCAGTGTAAAGTTTTATTGACACCTCCGAATTAGTTCTCATTTCACAGTGCAATCTTTAAACTCGGACAGGAATCAGACCACATGGTGTGAATACCCATGTGATCCGATTCGGCTGTGGACTAAAAAAAGGGCCATGTACAAGTTTGGGCCAGATGCGATGCAAATTCAGCCATACTACATGCATGGCTGAAATCGCATCACACAGAGATCACATGTGATTTGCACTGCAGTGCGGTGCAAATCACATTTGATCTCGTACATTGCAGCAATGTGAACCTAGCCTTTAACCAAACTGTGATACTGTATATCTTTTGTCCAAGTTTCACAGACGGACACACTCGAATCATCCCCTGGAGTACCTGTGTGTGATTATGTCAAAAAATGTTCTATGATGTCCCAAACTACACTTAAATGTTTCCCAGTCCAGATGTTGAACCAGCATTCTATCTATCTATCTATCTATCTATCTATCTATCTATCTATCTATCTATCTATCTATCATCTATCTTTTTTTTTTTTTTTGATTGAGTCTACATTGCACTCAATAAATTTAGGAAACTTTAGTAAAAATTAATTTCCTATAAACTGAGCGTGACAATTCAGTTTATCATGAACAATACCAAAAAATAATAACTAATTAAAATCTAATCCAACACCAGATAAATTTACACCATATACAAATTCATGCTATTTACGCCCACATATACGAACAACCATATGAGCTCATTACATGAACTATTAACTACACGAACGATCAAATCCGCCGGATTCACATACGGTACCTACACGAAAGATTAGGATCAAATCCGCCAGATTCACATACGGTATGTACACGAACGATTAGGATCAAATCCGCCAGTTTCACAAACGGTACCTACACGAACGATTGAGATCAAATCCGCCAGATTCACCTACGGTATGATCACGAACGATTAGGATAAAACCCGCCGGATTCACATAAGGTACCTACACGAATGATTAGGATCAAATCCGCCGGATTCAGATACGGTATGTACACGAACGATTATGTCCGACAGTCACGGAAAAAGCGCAGTTTACTCACTTTTTTTCAGGGCCTTTATGATCCGATGATATTGCTCCGGCTCCCTGGACTTGATGTCCGACCATCGTTTACGCAGCTGGTCCTTGCTTCTTCGTACCCCAAATTTGTGGAATAAAGTTGTGACAACCTCATCCAAGATGCCACTTTTCCTGACATTGGGCTTGGGGTACGGGCCATTTTCCCCATCGTAGTCCTCCCTTCTTAATATAGCCACCATCTCCACCATCTCTTCAAAGGCCATATTGGTGGCCTTGTATCTCCTCCTTGCTCCAGAAGCATGGGGTCCATGGCTTTCCTCTGCGCTGCTCACGCTGCTAATTGAATTAGCGTCCGCCATCTTCTCCTATCATTCACCCACAGCGGAACGAGGGTAAAAGGGGCGGGGAAATACGGTCACAAGGAACGTCAGGGGCGGGCGACGCAGGCGGAGCCTGAGCGCATGTACTGTATATAAAGCGTTACCGCGAGGCCGTACGCTTATCCGAACGGAATCAGCGAGTGCTACACGCGACGGTAAGATAGTTGTCGTTTTATTTTTGTTTAATTTAAAGTCTGCATTAGGAATGTGTATATTGAAATTTAGTCTTATTGATGTTTAATTGATTTTTATGTGGGTTGGTGGTTGAGTGGGATTGGTGTTTTGTGTGGTAGTGTGGGGGTGGAGGTGGGTGTATAGGGGGGGGTGGGGGGTAGTGTGTGTGTGGGGGGGTAGCGTGTGTGGTAGTGTGTGTCTCGCCTACATTGTCACAATATAGTGTGCATTTGGTCTGACTTTTTTTTTTTGTCCAGAAAATGCAAAGGTATACCCCAGACCCCTTTAAGGAGGAGGCCTTCCTCTCAACATTTCTGGATTTAGTTGAGTCGCACAGTAGTCTTTGGGATTCAAAACACCCCCAATATTCAAGCCGTGCTGCCCGGAAGAAGACACTGGAGACAGTTTTGGCGTTTGTGAAAACCCGAGTCCCCCAGGCAGACACTGACTTTGTGAACGCCAAAATTAAGAACCTGCGTAGCGGGTATAGGCGGGAGCGCAGAAAGATCCTAGAGTCCCAAACATCAGGATCAGCAGCAGGTCAGGTCTATGTACCTAAGCTGTGGTATTATGACAGGCTGCGTTTTCTGGATGACACGTCAGAAGCCAGGCAGTCACTTTCGACTCTTCCGTCTATCCGTCCCTCCACCCTTCCCTCCACCTCAGGTGAGCCATCCCTGGAAGATCCAGACCCTTCCTTGCTGGACGAAGTTGATGCGCCCAGCTGGAGCCAGGTATATTTTCGTTTCTAAAGTTTGGATTGCTCAAATATTAATGCTGTAAAGTTCAATGTTTGAATTGCTTCCAAATCTAGGATTTCATCACAAATTAAATTATATAGAAGGATACAGTAGTTTACACAAATGTGGTTCAAATCTTGGTGAACTGATGGAAAAATGGTGGTGTCAAAATGATAGCCTTTTGTATTTCAAGACAAATGTATTTGCAAGTGAGAACTGTAAAATTGTTAGTGATTGATGATTTCAAAATATAGACATATTTTATTTATTGATTTCTTTGTTTTTTACACAGGATGAGCTCACCCAGGAGGAGGCCGGGACCAGTGGTATGGAGGAGGAGGCCGGGACCAGCCCCACACAAGAGCTAGCTGGGCCCAGCAGGAGTCGGACTGAAAGCCAGGTCCCTCCCCTCCGCCTAGCCAGCAAAAGGCCCAGGAGGATGACCCGTATAGAGGAGGAGTCCTTGGCGCTTATACACCAAGCCACACAAGTTCTGTCCAAACCCCCCAATCCGGAGGAGGCCTATGCCACTTATCTGGCTAGTAAGCTACTTGAAATGGACAAACCACAGCAAAACTTGTGTGAAGCAATATTTTTTGATGCCATCCAATGGGGTCTGAAGGGTGAGCTCACACCCACCACCAAGCTTTATAACGCAGACCCTACTGCTCCTCCTCCTCCTCCTCCTACCACATGTCCACCACCAGAGACACAGCATCCAGCGACGCGTGGAGGGAAGGCTGGACGGAAGAGTCGCAAGTGACTGCCTGGCTTCAGTCTGCTCTGAAAGAAGACGCAGGCTGTTGTAGTACCACAGTCTGGGGACATAGATCTCATCTGCTGCTGTTCCTGGTCTTTGGGATTCTAGGACCTGGTTGTGCTCCCTATTTACATGCTACACAGGTTCGGAATTTTGGTGTCCACTCACTTGATGTGTGCCTGGGGGACAAAAGGCTTCACAAACGTCAAAATTGTCTCCAGTGTTGCCTCCCTCTTTATTTATTTTTGTTCTGAGGAAAAATAAAAATTTATTATTTCCAAAAAATATTGTATGTTTTTTTTTTTTTTTTTTTTTTAATTTTGGCTTAAAAAACAAAGTTTATTTGTGAGTAGGCAGATACACGTCAAAAGACTCTGGGGGTTATTTACAAAACACACGTTCATGTTAATATAAATATGCTAACTTCAAGTGCAATTTTTAAAGCACTGCAAGTGCACTTGGAAGTGCAGTCGCTGTAAATTTGAGGCTTAACATTTGAAATGAGGGGAAGCTCTGCTGATTTTGAACATGCAATCATGTGTAAGCTAAAATGCTGGTTTGGGTATCTATCTATCTATCTATCTATCTATCTATCTATCTATCTATCTATCTATCTATCTATCTATCTATCTATCTATCTCTACTTGCATAGTCCTGCTTGGCCCAAAAAAAAATGCAAGTCCATCTTGTTTCAAACCCCCCACAAAAAAAAAAAAAAAAAAATATATGACAACGGTAGTTCCAAAAATATATAGTAATAGATAAATTCTATATTTTTTTTTTCAGAAATAAAAATATATATATAAATTTTTTTTATTTTTTTTTATTTTATATATATATATATTTTTTTTAAGATAGACACACACACACACACACATATATATATATATATATATATATATATATATATATATATATATACTTTTTTTTTGTCTTTTTTTTTTTTTTTTTGGAGGGTTTTTTTATGTTTTGTTTTTTTAATTTGGAATATATTTTTTCTATAATTGGAAGATTAATCATAGGATGAGGATGAATAAAAACATGTAGTATAACTCTGTGTGAATATAAGCAGCAATGCTACTTCACTTTTCTTGCATTACGAAGAAGAAAAGAACGGGCTATATTAAAAAAACACAAAATTAGCAGCATGACGAATATGCTAGCTTCAATGCGAACACTAGTTTTACAAGACCGAGCGCTTCCGCCCTGTAAATTCTTTCTGAGTATGCGCGGAACTTAGTTTGACGAACAAGCCTACACACGGGCGGACTGTCCGCTCAAACAAAGTTTCAGCGGACAGTTTTTCGGAATTTCCGAAAAACCTTGTTCAGCGGACTGTTCGCTGAAACTGTCCGCTGAAAGCCCACACACGCGCGGACTGTCCGCCGAAACACTGTTCAGCGGACAAAGTTGGGCGAACAGTCCCCGCGTGTGTACGCGGCCTTACTCTACAATGATCAGATTGCAGCACCTTACAAATGTTTCATGCATAGAATATGTCAGTGAAATATAATGTATTATTAATATATATGTTTTCCATTGTTGCCCCGTAAGGCACATTGATGCATTTACCATATGTCTCTTTCTAGTGGAATCAATTTAACAGCGGAGATAGAGGTAACACATTCTAATGAATCATACTGCAACCTCATTCTATTTAACTTTATTATTACTACCTTTAAGGCTGCCATGTTACCTGTATGGCCTCCAACCTATTAATACAACACCTGCATGGATTTATTTCTATAACAAAGTCGGTGTACTTCCCTATCGGTAAGAATGGGCAGATTGAGTTTTCATGTGTAGGTGGAAGTGAAGCTGCTCTTGTTAGTCCGTTGTCTTTCGATCTCCCATCATCCTCCCACAGGAGTACAAGCACTCATTAGATGAGGTGGCATAGGAATATTTCATGCTCTGCTCACAACCTATTAGGAATGAGTACTTACAATGCTGAATCATAGCACAGTGGAAGGGTACCGTGTCCTTCACATAATGAATCTCTCTTAGTTTTACATTATTTTTTATTTTTTTTGTCACATAATTATTTTTCTTCACATGGTTTCCTTTCCAATCCAATTAAATGAGGTCTCATACTATTCTTTTTCTGCTTTGAAATATTATTAGACTTTTTTTCTTGTATACATAGAACACTGTGATTAACCCTGCGTCGGTGAAAAAGAGTATTGTACATAGTAGAAGGGAATGTATATATGTATGGAGGAGCCGCTGGTATATGACAAAAGTCTGATCTAGTATGCTGTATATCCTTAAAGTGGTTGTAAACCCTTACAAACCACTTTCACCTACAGGTAAGCCTAGATTAAGGCTTACCTGTAGGTCCAAGAAATATCTCCTAAACCTACACGGTTTAGGAGATATTTGCCGAAAGGCAGGCATCGCTGTCTACGGCGCATGGGCCGTAGACAGCGGCGCGCAGGCGCACTGAGCGCGCCACAGTTAACGGCGATGTGCCGCGAGTGGCGGCTCCCATGCGCATGCGCGGGAGTGACGTCATCGCGGCTCCGACGAATGACAGCGCCGGAGCAGCGAGACCCACCAAGAAGATGGAGGCTCCGTACACAAGGGGACAGCGGTGACTTCCCTGGCTCCTGTGTCAGGTAAGTGACACATAATGGACTACTATGCGATGCATAGTAGTCCATTATGCTTTACCTTTGCAGGGAATCAAAGAGGAAGTAAACCCATCAGGGTTTACTTCCTCTTTAAAATGTCACCTTCCTTAGCTAATTTCCTTGACCATAAAGGAATTTTTCCCCTGCTTTATGCAGCAGTTGCAGATGCCTCCATCTTGGGCATTTCCGCTTGCAACAGATTTTGCACTCGTTGTGGAGATCTGCAGCTGATATTACTACATGCATGGCCTTTGAATCCAGTTGTTTCCATGGGCAGGCCCGGGGGGGGGGGGGGGGGGGCATCTCAATACTGTACAAATTGTTTGTCTACCCATCTGCAAAATTGCCCTATATGCTGGCGTGGGAGCAGGACTTAGGGGAGGATATTGACTGGTGGAAGTGGCCTCCTCAAACATATAAGGATATAATGAATACAGCCCTGGTGGAGAAAGGATATAAGGTACTTTCAAAATGGTACCTATTGCCGGTATGCCTCTTTAAAATTTACCAAGGGGCCTCCTCTCAATGTTTTCAGGGTGTGGCCAACCTGGTAAGATGTTCCACATGTGGTGGACCTGTCCCACGGTCCACCAGTTTTGGATCAGAGTTCATTCCTTGGTCTATTCTGTGACAATGATGAATATACCTAAAAGCCCCAAAGTGGCTCTTCTCAAAGAGCATGTTGCCGACACTCCCAAGCATGTTCAGACTTTAATCCACTTTATGCTTCTTGTGGCAAAAATCGCTATACTGACCGCTTGGAAGAAACCAGTGGTAGATCTGGCTATTATGAAAAATAATCATGGTCAAAGAAATAATGTAGTAACGTAAAAAAGCTGTGCTAACTTATATATACGTGATATATATATATATGACCCCTATTTATATATTCAATAAAGAGACAATCCAATATTATATACAATAGTGAAAAATAAAGTCCAATGAAGTCCAATTGAGTAAGAGGTGAATGAAAATTATGACTGTACAGACACCACCAACGCGCGATCCACCACCACATAGATTTCACGCTTACCAGAGGCAAGCTTAATTAAAGCCTGTATATATCCAAACATCAACCCGGTAACGGCACTTCCACAGACCACCTTGATATTATTCATGCAGCAAGGAATGTTTCAGATTGAAATCACTGGCATCACCCTTCCTTGATCAAACGTCAATAATAGACCAGGGATGGCAGCGATCATACGGAGCACACCTCCATGTTTCACCTGACTGAGGAGTGTGGGCAGTGGAGGTGGGCGCTTGGACGATCTTTTCTTTTCTTCTTTTGATTTCTTTCTTCTTTTTTCCACCTCTTTCTTTTTCCCTTTCCATTTTTCGTCTCTTCTCCCCTTTATATCTCCCTACTCCCCCCGTCCTCCCCTTCCCTTTTTTTTCCTTCCTCCTCTTTTATTTGCATTTACTTTCCATTTAGTTATTTTGCTCATACTTTTTGTATAGAATCTTGTATACTCACAACCCACCCCACCTAGCCGATGGGTGGTGGAGAAGTATAGCTTTTAATATCCCCCCTAGTGGGGATTTTCTGAGTAGAAATGTATGCTTTTTTGAGAATGTTTATCTTTTTGTCGACTGGTGGTATACTATTTGGATTCTTTTCATATACATCCTTGCTGTTTTCATATGTTCCACCTGCGTTGTTGACCTTATTTTTACCGTACTTTTTTTGTCTACAATTTTTGTATAAATATATTGAAACAGAATGTCACCTTCCTTACAGTACAAACATGACCAGTTCTTACTTTCATAGAAGTCATACGTATCCATAAGAAACCTATATGTACAACTTAACAGGAAACAAAATAAATCTGACACCTTGGAGCTAGAAAACCATAGAGAAACTTGCCTTATATTCCTCAAATATTACTGGCTACTGTGCAAGCCGGACTGGATGTTGGCAGCATCGCAGCCTTCTTTAGATCAGGGAATCTTGACAGTGTAGGCAACAAAGGGCGCAAACCACATAAAAAGATAGCGTGTCACAAGTTCAGACTCAGAACCCAGGCCTCAAACCCTATAGGTCCAGACAGACGATGTCCACAGTTGATGCGTTTCGGGAGTTCAAGCCTCCTTCCTCAGAGCTAGAGCTGGCATCACCCTCTCCTCTCCCTCCTTATATCCAAATGACCCAGTATAATGCCAACCCCTTCCACAGAAAGGGAGGGGAGGAAGACGGGACAGAGGTCAGAGGATCATACCGCCCCATATGGTCTTTTGTTACCAATCACAGAGTGGCAGTGGCACAGCAATTAAACAAGAGATACAACCAGTCTGATCCTGCACAATCTATAAGGATCAAGTGAACCATCTAGCATGTAATACAGAAACAAAAAAAAAATACATATTTCTGGTGTAGCGGGTGACATTTGGGATCAAATGTCACACACCTGTAAATTTAGTTTTTTGGCCTCAGAACAGTAAAGGCTCTGAGGGTTAATTGTGTAGGTAGGCCTTAACACCAGTCTGGCCAGGCTGTGTTTGGAAGTTCTGCCTAGTCATGTGGACGGTGTGGTGCGCATGACAGGCTAGAACCAAGTCTGGCTGGATGTTTAGGTATCGGCCTTCTCTGAGCCAATCAGTGGGAGTGCCGGGGCCCGCTGAGGAGTCTGGGAAGGGGTACTTAAAGGGGTGTGGGTCACGTGTTTGGGGTTCCGGAGTTTTTTGAAAGACCCGTGTGGTCTGGTCTGGTTCCAGGATCGGTGTAGCCCCATGAGGGGTCCCGGTCACGGGGTGTTCGACACCCCGCAACATGTTCCTGTTAGTGGCCCCTGGTGGACCTGCTTGGTCTCGGGTAGGGATCCGTCCTTTCGCAAGTCTCGGAGCCTGCTGGTCCGAGGCACAGTAACTGAGGGAGGATTCAAAGTGTCCAGGTGTGCTCTTGGCTTGGGGGACACCGCAGCTCATGGAAGTGACCAGGGGAGGGCTCTTCGGAGGAGGGATGGCAAGAGGCATCCTGAAAAGTGCCTGTTTACTGAGTTGAGAAGGACATTGACGAATTCACACTTTTCCAGTACCATAAAGGAGACGGGAAACGTTTCAGGTGTGGAGGAAAAAGGTTCCTGTTTGCCCTTAAGTTGTTTGTTCAAGTTTGAGTCAACGTGCTGACTGCCATGATCTCTGGCTAGAGGTCTGTTCAGCCTTGAAGTACCCATCTGCGAGTGGCTACTCTCTGGGTGGTGAAATGGATATTTTATAGATAGGCAACTCCTATCCTCATATTGATTAGTGGTTCCAAATTAATAATAACTACTGCAGTAGGAAGCAGACACAAAAGATACGCTCAGCATCTTTCCAAATAACCGTTCTCCTTTATTATGACGCATTTGAAGGTTTTTATACACACGATTACGTAGGTATCACATTAATATTACAATTGTACGTTTATGGTAACAAGGGGCGTTACATAGGCAGGCTAATTCTAATCAGGACTCGAAAGAATGCAAAACATGTACTGAAAACATTATTAGTGCCGTGTGCACAGTGAGGGCATAGTGCAATACATATAAAATAGAATACAATTATATACAGAACTTACAAATTTCCATTACAGTCTCCTCTCTTTTGATCAATATTTTGATCACTAACCATACCTGCTATCACCTTTAACCTGGAACCTCCACACGCTTAGGTGGAGGTAGTCCTGGCCAAAGAGGCAAAAACTCCATTGTGGAGAAAATAATAGCTGAGCAGCTTTTTTCATTACAAAATGACTTTTTCATTGTGAAAAACAAATGATTGATAAGACATATTTACAGAGTACTGGCTGTACACTCCTGAGGCCAGAATGGCCTTCTAGCTTAATTGTTGGTATGCTGACTTATCAGCACATGTAAACACAGACAATTCTACATAAAATGGAAGAGGTACAAAAGACAAATATTACTTCAACATGGTTAAACTACTTTTCAAATATATATATCCCTTAGAATTAAAGTAATTGAATAAAAAAGTACCCTAGACTGTGATCTTAAGAGGGAAACAAATCAAACAGAGATTTCTTTAATTTAGTCATTTTTGCAGTATCTGGTGTGGATTCAGGTGACTTTTCCTTCAAGTTTTTCAAAACTGTACATGAAATAGAAGCTGTATTGAGTCTCCAAACATTTCCTTATATATAAATGTCTCTTAACAATCCACAAGTCACCTGGCTTTAGTTTTAGATCCTTCCAAACTTTTAGCATTTGGAATTGGGGAGAAAACACATAAATGAGTTTGTCAAAAACCTTAAAAGATCAGCAACATTCTCTGTGAGATCCGAATGGAGGACTTTAGCTGCTGAGACAAAATAATAGCAAGTGAGTAACACACTCCCAGACAAAATCCCATAGGGAGAGAGTCCAACATCTCCCTTAGGGGCTTGATAAAATAAAATAAAATATTCAGGCAAAAGTTTTCTAGTTTCTTACTCTACTTTGTCCGCTGTAGACAGTAAGGGGGTGTAAAAAATAAAACCTCAAAACTTCTAGTAAAGACACTCCTATAAAAATGATTTCCTCTGTTACTCTCTGTAGATTCTGCACTCTGTACTTAAAAACTACTTCTGATAACACTTTTTTACTGTGACCTTTGCAGTAGTATTTGCCACTCGACATCCAGAAAACATGTCCATACAAACAAAATACATACTCGTAAGATCCTGACTTGGGCATCTGGATATATCTTTTTGTTATCTCTGGAAGGGGCGTTTAGCTTTTGGTAACACCTTTGGTAACAGGTAAAACAAGAAGTGGTATGTTATAGAAACAAACTGTGGTGAACCCTGGCTCTATCCCACACTCATTTACTAAGGCAGCCATAGCAACTTGTGACTGATGACAAGGTCCATGTGTCAAGCTGAAGGGAAAAGAGTCGCTGGCAGACATAAATGATCACCTTTTCCAAACTCTTGTTTCGTAAGAAGTTGCCCTCTGTGGACCACTTGTTCTTCTCGTTCTGTGGTCCTTAAAGTTGAATTATTAATCCCAGCTATACTGGGCCAGAACTAGGGTGGAATCTGTGAGTTGTACAGACCCAGCAAGTGTCCGGGGCTGTAAATGCAGCATCCTTAGAGTCGCCTGGTCTGCTTCCATATGTGAGTTTTACTGTTAGTATGGCTACCTCAGCAAGAACCTGGAAGGCTGAAAACAGCCGATCAAATTAACTTGGCGTACTTGATTGGTTTACACGTCAAAGTAAAAACAAACTTCTGGCCCTTCAAATGGAACCAAAAGCTCTCTCTATCTCAACTATCTATATAAATATCCACTCTTTTTATAGCTCACGGGCTTTGCTAAAACATGGAGCTCTGCTTCTTGAGCTGGGGAAAAAGGATCCAATGACTCTGAATACAGAGAATCCTTCTGGGTGATAAACTTCATCCTCGGTATAAAACCAGGAATAACACTACAAAAAAGTAAATACTCGGGTCTTCAGGGAGTGTGTCCAGCACTGGGCTCACAGCAGCTGATTCCTACGTCATCAATTTAACACATGTGGTTTTTCTTTGTCTCCAGCCTCCTCCAATAGAGGCAATAAGGTGTCTGGATTCAAATGTATGCATTTTTCATTGTTAGATTTGTACATAAACAAACAAAACAAATTCATATTTTGATCCTTTCATTAGACAAACATTTAGTTAGCTATATATTTGCTGTGCAGAATGTCGGACGATTAAAAATTTAATATTCGACCAAAATAATGTCTGTAACTTTGTTTAATAGCAACTTTGCATAAAGCTACAGCTCTGATATATCAGCGTGAACCCTTCATTACTGGGTCCAGCTCGCATAAATATAACAATGGCTTTTTTTCTATCATGCTGTTTGTGTAAGAACTCCAGTTTCATGTTTCAAAAAGACAACTTTTTCCTGGCAATATTATAATAAATGATAAGAATACCCTGCAGTCATGCAGAGATGTCCATAAATCCAAAATATTCTTCTACTTATACCCACTGCACTTACAAGGAAAAGGGGCACATCATTTCACAATCCACACATTCTGCTTTGGATTTCAAAAATAAAAATACATAAAAACAAATTGCTCCGCCACATCAAAAACTATAAAACAACTGGCTGCAGGTGGCATCTATCCTAACAGGGTGTGCGGACTTGATGTGATGGGTCTGTTATATTTAAATTTTATTTATTATTACTCTCACATCATGGACCGCACATCAAGTTATTATCAGACTTTAAGATTTCATTTTTGTAGAAAAACTTCTTATGTATCTCATCCATCTTGGCTTTGTTAAACATTATTGCAGCTGTATTCAAATTAACAACCTCATCTTAATCTTTTTTTTTTTTTCCACTCAATAAATGTAAAACTACAAAATTGTTATCTTAATCTAAACTAATCCCATTTTTACCAATTTCCCCATTAACCTGGATTTCATTTCCAACCAAAGGTTGTCTAAACCAGTTTCAATATATCTATATTTATTAATAAAATTGTTAAACTCATATTAGAAATTATTACTCATATGATAATTTCAATATCACACACTAATATATATGCACAGATAAATGTTCTTAAAGGGGGACATATTACTTAATTTTACTCAATTTCTCTTTTTTTTTTTATATGCACTGACACGGTTAAATGTATCCTTCATTTTACCATGTTTGGAAAACAGATTCAAAAATAATTGTGATCACATTGTTTATCATTAGATTCGTTAACCCGGCACATTTTGTTATAAATCTTTTGTCTAAAAAACTGAAATTGGCATGGTGTCCTTCCAGCTTATCACCAACCTCTTTTTCCAGCTACATTCTATCAGGAGAGCACAAAGGAGGGGGCCACATCTGCGTACATGACACATACAAGCGATAGAACTAAAGGTTCCAGCATTCACACACATACACCAATATCTCTCTAAAATCGCTTACATTTATCCCATTTGTACACAAAACATACATATCATTCTCTCACTTTCTTTTAACTTTAATACTTCCTTGCTTAAACTTCTGCTTTCCTTATTTTACTCTGATATCCTTTGCATCCAATGTATTGTAATACCATACTTCACTTACTGTACCTTCTATGATCAGACTGCAGCCATAGTGCTCATCCCATCTTCCCTCTATGACAACATATAAAGCATTCTGTTTTAACTCTCATTACTGTTTCTTGACTTTACTAGTTGTAGTGCCTGACCCCAAATTCATCCCACAACTTAACATGAAAATGTTCCTTTCTGTCTCGTGTTAATGTCACTCTTGATCCATCCTGCTCACATAGATAGCTGTTTCTCTAGCTGTATACTCTGCATGATTCTTTGTTCCTGTGGACTTTGGTGGTAACCCAGTTACCCTTTGTGGATCCCTGTCCACTTTAACCATTAATCTAGGGGCTCAGTATAGGCGGAACCGCACCTTCGGTTCATATATAGCGCTCCTCTTGCACTGGGCATTTTTGAGGGTCTCTTACCCTTCATTGCCTTACTTAATTTAAAGCCCATAATGACTGGCCAGTCTTCTCTATGTGTGCCTATACCCTTTTGCCTTTAAACTACTTTATCTAGCAGATGTACTACATATACCTGTGAACAGCACTATTCTTCCCTTTCTCTATAACACTCCGATGGACAGTAGACAGTGACAACATAACATATAACCACCAATCAATACAGTTCGATTAAGGAGAGTAAAATAGGTACCCTTTGTCCCGAAAATGCCTTACCGATCAAGGAAGGCTGATTATCAGAAATTCCCGGATCGTTTCAAGCTCCTCGTTTCGGATACTCAGGGTCACCTGGTAACCCTTGCTGGCCAAGCTCCCCACCTGAAATGGATATTTTATAGATAGGCAAGTGGTTCAAAATTAATAATAACTACTGCAGTAGGGAACAGACACAAAAGATACACTCAGCATCTTTCCAAATAACCGTTCTCCTTTATTATGACGCATTTGAAGGTTTTTATACACATGATTACGTAGGTATCACATTAATATTACAATTGTACGTTTATGCTAACAAGGGGCGTTACATAGGCAGGCTAATTCTTCTCGAAAGAATGCAAAACATGTACTGAAAACATTATTAGTGCCGTGTGCACAGTGAGGGCATAGTGCAATACATATAAAATAGAATACAATTATATACAGAATCTACAAATTTCCATTACAGTGGAAATAGAGACTTTGCTAGACCTGAAGTTCAAGGTGCCTGAGTTCTTCACCCGTGCCCTCTGTTCCCTAAGAGACTGTGTTAATTGAAAGTTCTACTGCAGAATAAAACCTTTTTGAAAGGACTCCATCTGTGTCAGTGTACAAGTCGTTGGGTATCAACCCTGGGAACCCCTAGAAGTGGAGGAGCAGGCCAAGAGAAGGTAACCGGTAAGTCCATTAAGTCAAGGCCGCCCTGCAACGGGTTATGGCCGCTACACTGGTAACTCACCTTTCAGCCAGGAAAGGAGAGCAATGTGGACCATCCATCCCTTTATATCCACCTAGGATGCTGTTTTCACCACAGTGTATTTCCAATGCAAACAGGATCTCCCATGCCCAAGGCAAGCTTGTGACACGGTCGGTATCCTTTTATGTGGTTTGTTCCCTTTGTTCCTTTGTTGTTTACCTACAGTACATGTACCTTTAAAATTAAAGCCAAAACTTTTTTTTGATAGACTGTTGAGGAGTTTGTGGGCCACCAGCACAGCCTGACTTGTCACCTCTCTCCCAGTGACACAATGAGACTTCTCCTTGACACAAGAGATCATCTCTTCACATGTTCCCGAGCTTCTTCATTCCCGAGGCCTCTCACTTCTTCTCTTCCATGACATCTCATGTTAGGTACCTGGGATATCCAATGCCTTGATATCAGTCTATGTATGTGGGACACCAGTCACTAGGGAAGGGGCAAAGTTTACAAACACCCTCAATACCAGGGCCCTCCATCACCCATGCCATGTCACTACAATTCTCAGGTTGAAAAAAGACACAAGTCCATCAAGTCCAACCTATGTGTGTGTTTATATGTCAGTATTACATTGTATATCCCTGTATGTTGTGGTTGTTCAGGTGCTTATCTAATAGTTTCTTGAAACTATCAATGCCCCTCGCTGAGACCACTGCCTGTGGAAGGAAATTCCACATCCTTGCCACTCTTACAGTAAAGAACCCTCTACGTAGTTTAAGGTTAAACCTCTTTTCTTCCAATTTTAATGAGTGGCCACGTGTCTTGTTAAACTCCCTTTTGCGAAAAAGTTTTCTCCCTATTGTGGGTCACCAGTATATTGAAATCATATCCCCTCTCAAGCGTCTCTTCTCCAGAGAGAATAGGTTGAAGAAGAGGTTGTATTGTATATTATTTGGTCTATGTGAAAGTTATAGAGCCTACAAACTATGGTACCAATCATTGAAAATTTAACAATCCTGATGTACTGAGGTTCTATCTAATTTCTTGAGACCCTAACATACCAGGACAGTACAAATACCCCCCAAATGACCCCTTTTTGGAAAGAGAGTCCAAGGTATTTAGTAAGAGGCATGGTGAGTTTTTTGAAGTTGTAAATTTTTCCCACAATTATTTGGAAAATAAAGAAACTAAATAAAATGTTTTTGTTTTTTTTCACAAAAATGTCATATTGACAAGTTTTTTTTCTCACACACGGCATAGGCATACTTGCAAACATTATATATATTTTTTTTTAGCAGAGGCCCTACAGTATATTTTGGTAAAATATAAAATATGGTGTTGCGTCAAGGAAATAGATATAGTTGCCATTATGATGCCAACTTTATCTTCCCTCCTAGGTCCTCGGCACTATCTGTCTTTGTCCTCTCTAGAAGCATCTTGGCTCTCTTCAGTGGCAACATGTTCAAAGTGACAGATGCCCTAATACTATCGGCTCTAGCTGCTAAAACCACTTTAGCACTGGAGATTGGTGAAGGACATTCGTTGTCCTCCAAGTGCTGAGAGATGTTCTTGGATAGTGATGGACGAACTTCCGACGGGACGTTTCGCGAACGCGAAACGCGAACGGGCACAAACGTTCGCGAAAACGACCGTTCGCCGCGGGCTCCATTGACTTCAATGGGAGGCGAATTTCGCAAACCTTTAGGTCGAATTTGCGGCCACGGGGTAATTATTAGGGGGTAGCACGTAGTCCCACCACCTGGACAATAGCATAATACATGTATGAGGTGAATTTGGGATCGATAACTACAAGCATTTTTTTTTTATTTGGGAAATTGTTCTGACAATTCAGGACTATGGAGCTAATGAAGGCAATGGAGGAGAGGGAAGGTCAGGGACCAGGGTAGGCAAACAAGAGGGTGCAGGAGATACAGAGCACTGACAGCAGCACCGTAATACAGAGCACTGACATCAGCACCGTGACATACAGCGCTGACAGCAGCTCCGTGACATACAGCGCTGACAGCAGCTCCGTGACATACAGCGCTGACAGCAGCTCCGTGACATACAGCGCTGACAGCAGCTCCGTGACATACAGCGCTGACAGCAGCTCCGTGACATACAGCGCTGACAGCAGCACCGTGACATACAGCGCTGACAGCAGCTCCGTGACATACAGCGCTGACAGCAGCTCCGTGACATACAGCGCTGACAGCAGCTCCGTGACATACAGCACTGACAGCAGCTCCGTGACATACAGCGCTGACAGCAGCTCCGTGACATACAGCGCTGACAGCAGCACCGTGACATACAGCGCTGACAGCAGCTCCGTGACATACAGCGCTGACAGCAGCTCCGTGACATACAGCGCTGACAGCAGCTCCGTGACATACAGCACTGACAGCAGCTCCGTGACATACAGCGCTGACAGCAGCTCCGTGACATACAGCGCTGACAGCAGCACCGTGACATACAGCGCTGACAGCAGCTCCGTGACATACAGCGCTGACAGCAGCTCCGTGACATACAGCGCTGACAGCAGCTCCGTGACATACAGCGCTGACAGCAGCTCCGTGACATACAGCGCTGACAGCAGCTCCGTGACATACAGCGCTGACAGCAGCTCCGTGACATACAGCGCTGACAGCAGCTCCGTGACATACAGCGCTGACAGCAGCTCCGTGACATACAGCGCTGACAGCAGCACCGTAAGCAGCCCCAGGAGGAAGTCAGCACAGCACAGGGATGGTGTGATCCCCTCATAATAAGAACCCCCAGGAGGAAGTCAGCACAGCACAGGGATGGTGGGAGCCCCTCATAATAAGAACCCCCAGGAGGAAGTCAGCACAGCACAGGGATGGTGGGAGCCCCTCATAATAAGAACACCCAGGAGGAAGTCAGCACAGCACAGGGATGGTGGGAACCCCTCATAATAAGCAGCCCCAGTAGAAATATGACACCGCTCAACCTCTTCAAAGAGGAGGGTAGGGGCATATAGTACGGTGTGCTTTTTTGGGTCAGGGAAGTGAGCCAAATGAATTAAGAAGGTCTGTGTGCTTGATTCCAAAAATTGTTTATAGACATATACATGGTCTACTGATCACATGTGTTGAATTCCTCCGAGATCCATGCCTCATTCATTTTTAGAAATGTGAGGTAGTTAACACTGTCGTGAGCTAGGCGAGTACGCTTATCGGTCACAATCCCCCCTGCTGCGCTGAACGTCCTTTCGGACAGGACACTGGATGAGGGGCAAGCCAACAGTTCGATTGCAAATTGGGCAAGCTCTGGCCAGAGGTCAAGCCTGCCCACCCAGTAGTCTAGGGGTTCATCACTCCTCAGAGCGTCCACATCGGCCGTTAACCCAATGTAGTCGGACACCTGACGGTCTAGGCGTTCCCTGATGCTGGATCCGGATGACACCTGTCGATGGGTCGGCTGAAAGAATGACCTCATATCCGAAGTCACCAACACATCTTCAAACCGGCCTCTTCTTGCAGGCGCTGTTGGATTGGTACCCGCAAATCCTTCTCTGGGAGTGGGAATTGCTCCTCTGCCAGCGCACGCAAAAGCAGAATGCAGCATTTCTCGAAGCAAGGCCTGGAAGTGCTGCATTCTGACAGCCCTCTGCGACGGCGGTAACATTTCCGCCATTTTGTGTTTGTACCGGGGATCTAAGTACGTTGCCACCCAGTACTGGTCCTTGACCCTCATGCTTTTTATACGGGGGTCCCTATTAAAACACTGGAGCATGAAGGCCCCCATTTGCACTCAAGCGGAAGGTATGTGGTGGTGGTGGTGTTGTTGGTGGTAGTGTCTTTGGGGGTGCACATAGCAGAGAGTGAAGAAGAGGGTGCAGATCGAGAGGATGAGGAGGGTGCAGAAGAATAAGGCTGAGTGAGCCACTCAACCAAGTCTGGTGCGTCCTTTAAAGTAATTGAACGCACCTTCTGCAACTTCCCACTTTGGCTCAAGGCTGTTGCTCCTGCCCTACCCCTACCACCCCTGCGGAAGGGCCTGCCTCTTCCTCTGCCTGTCATTTTTTAAATCACCCTGTGACAAAACTCTTAGTCCCTATACCGCTGAAGGACTGCTGCAGTATAGGGCAGCGGTCAGCAGTAGTGCACGTCAACCCTATGTATTGTGGACCGATAGCGGTCCTTACAGAACAGCAGACTGTACTGCACTCAGGCCTATGTACCGTAGCACCCTATACCAAGTTACCAGTCCTTATAAGAACTTTTGTGGACCAAGCAGGTTGTGTGTTAGTGATTAGCAGACTGTACGTCAGTCCCTATACCAATGAAGGACTGCTGCAGTATAGGGCAGCGGTCAGCAGTAGTGCACGTCAACCCTATGTATTGTGGACCGATAGCGGTCCTTACAGAACAGCAGACTGTACTGCACTCAGGCCTATGTACCGTAGCACCCTATACCAAGTTACCAGTCCTTATAAAAACTTTTGTGGACCAAGCAGGTTGTGTGTTAGTGATTAGCAGACTGTACGTCAGTCCCTATACCAATGAAGGACTGCTGCAGTATAGGGCAGCGGTCAGCAGTAGTGCACGGCAACCCTATGTATTGTGGACCGATAGCGGTCCTTACAGAACAGCAGACTGTACTGCACTCAGGCCTATGTACCGTAGCACCCTATACCAAGTTACCAGTCCTTATAAGAACTTTTGTGGACCAAGCAGGTTGTGTGTTAGTGTTTAGCAGACTGTGCGTCAGTCCCTATACCGCTGAAGGACTGCTGCAGTATAGGGCAGCGGTCAGCAGTAGTGCACGGCAACCCTATGTATTGTGGACCGATAGCGGTCCTTACAGAACAGCAGACTGTAACGCACTCAGGCCTATGTACCGTAGCACCCTATACCAAGTTACCAGTCCTTATAAGAACTTTTGTGGACCAAGCAGGTTGTGTGTTAGTGATTAGCAGACTGTACGTCAGTCCCTATACCAATGAAGGACTGCTGCAGTATAGGGCAGCGGTCAGCAGTAGTGCACGGCAACCCTATGTATTGTGGACCGATAGCGGTCCTTACAGAACAGCAGACTGTAACGCACTCAGGCCTATGTACCGTAGCACCCTATACCAAGTTACCAGTCCTTATAAGAACTTTTGTGGACCAAGCAGGTTGTGTGTTAGTGATTAGCAGACTGTACGTCAGTCCCTATACCAATGAAGGACTGCTGCAGTATAGGGCAGCGGTCAGCAGTAGTGCACGGCAACCCTATGTATTGTGGACCGATAGCGGTCCTTACAGAACAGCAGACTGTAACGCACTCAGGCCTATGTACCGTAGCACCCTATACCAAGTTACCAGTCCTTATAAGAACTTTTGTGGACCAAGCAGGTTGTGTGTTAGTGTTTAGCAGACTGTGCGTCAGTCCCTATACCGCTGAAGGACTGCTGCAGTATAGGGCAGCGGTCAGCAGTAGTGCACGGCAACCCTATGTATTGTGGACCGATAGCGGTCCTTACAGAACAGCAGACTGTACTGCACTCAGGCCTATGTACCGTAGCACCCTATACCAAGTTACCAGTCCTTATAAGAACTTTTGTGGACCAAGCAGGTTGTGTGTTAGTGTTTAGCAGACTGTGCGTCAGTCCCTATACCGCTGAAGGACTGCTGCAGTATAGGGCAGCGGTCAGCAGTAGTGCACGGCAACCCTATGTATTGTGGACCGATAGCGGTCCTTACAGAACAGCAGACTGTAACGCACTCAGGCCTATGTACCGTAGCACCCTATACCAAGTTACCAGTCCTTATAAGAACTTTTGTGGACCAAGCAGGTTGTGTGTTAGTGATTAGCAGACTGTACGTCAGTCCCTATACCAATGAAGGACTGCTGCAGTATAGGGCAGCGGTCAGCAGTAGTGCACGGCAACCCTATGTATTGTGGACCGATAGCGGTCCTTACAGAACAGCAGACTGTAACGCACTCAGGCCTATGTACCGTAGCACCCTATACCAAGTTACCAGTCCTTATAAGAACTTTTGTGGACCAAGCAGGTTGTGTGTTAGTGTTTAGCAGACTGTGCGTCAGTCCCTATACCGCTGAAGGACTGCTGCAGTATAGGGCAGCGGTCAGCAGTAGTGCACGGCAACCCTATGTATTGTGGACCGATAGCGGTCCTTACAGAACAGCAGACTGTAACGCACTCAGGCCTATGTACCGTAGCACCCTATACCAAGTTACCAGTCCTTATAAGAACTTTTGTGGACCAAGCAGGTTGTGTGTTAGTGATTAGCAGACTGTACGTCAGTCCCTATACCAATGAAGGACTGCTGCAGTATAGGGCAGCGGTCAGCAGTAGTGCACGGCAACCCTATGTATTGTGGACCGATAGCGGTCCTTACAGAACAGCAGACTGTAACGCACTCAGGCCTATGTACCGTAGCACCCTATACCAAGTTACCAGTCCTTATAAGAACTTTTGTGGACCAAGCAGGTTGTGTGTTAGTGATTAGCAGACTGTACGTCAGTCCCTATACCAATGAAGGACTGCTGCAGTATAGGGCAGCGGTCAGCAGTAGTGCACGGCAACCCTATGTATTGTGGACCGATAGCGGTCCTTACAGAACAGCAGACTGTAACGCACTCAGGCCTATGTACCGTAGCACCCTATACCAAGTTACCAGTCCTTATAAGAACTTTTGTGGACCAAGCAGGTTGTGTGTTAGTGATTAGCAGACTGTACGTCAGTCCCTATACCAATGAAGGACTGCTGCAGTATAGGGCAGCGGTCAGCAGTAGTGCACGGCAACCCTATGTATTGTGGACCGATAGCGGTCCTTACAGAACAGCAGACTGTAACGCACTCAGGCCTATGTACCGTAGCACCCTATACCAAGTTACCAGTCCTTATAAGAACTTTTGTGGACCAAGCAGGTTGTGTATTAGTGTTTAGCAGACTGTGCGTCAGTCCCTATACCGCTGAAGGACTGCTGCAGTATAGGGCAGCGGTCAGCAGTAGTGCACGGCAACCCTATGTATTGTGGACCGATAGCAGTCCTTACAGAACAGCAGACTGTACTGCACTCAGGCCTATGTACCGTAGCACCCTATACCAAGTTACCAGTCCTTATAAGAACTTTTGTGGACCAAGCAGGTTGTGTGTTAGTGTTTAGCAGACTGTGCGTCAGTCCCTATACCGCTGAAGGACTGCTGCAGTATAGGGCAGCGGTCAGCAGTAGTGCACGTCAACCCTATGTATTGTGGACCGATAGCGGTCCTTACAGAACAGCAGACTGTAACGCACTCAGGCCTATGTACCGTAGCACCCTATACCAAGTTACCAGTCCTTATAAGAACTTTTGTGGACCAAGCAGGTTGTGTATTAGTGTTTAGCAGACTGTGCGTCAGTCCCTATACCGCTGAAGGACTGCTGCAGTATAGGGCAGCGGTCAGCAGTAGTGCACGGCAACCCTATCTATTGTGGACCGATAGCGGTCCTTACAGAACAGCAGACTGTACCGCACCCAAGCCTATGTACCGTAGCACCCTAGACAGACCAAGTTACCAGTCCTTATAAGAACTTTTGTGGAACAAGTGAGTTGTGAATGATTAGCAGACTGCAGCAGAAGGGCAGCAGTCAAGTATAATATTCTTTCTATATTTGGAAGAAAGAATATTATACGTGTACAAGCCTATTACCGTACCACTGATACCAGTCCTGAAAAGAACCTTTGTGGAACTAATAGTAACAGCAAGTCTTTAAAATTATCCTCACTGCCTGACACACTGCTTCCTGCCTGTCCCTATACAAATTGGCAAAAAAGAGTAGGCTGGAACGATTAGCTGGAACAGCTCTTTTGTGGACCTGATAGTAACAGCTAATGATGATGATGATGATGATGATGAAGAAAGACTAATCTGGCTGAGCTGTCCCTAAAATAGCAGCATACAGCGCTCTGTCCCTTTATCTAAACTGACAAAAGAAACTCAGGCTGCTGACCTAACACCTATACCAGTCCTGAAAAGAACTTTTGTGTACCAAATAGCTAGCGTTTTCTCTGTCCCTACTCCACACAGGATCCTTTCCCTACAGTGACAGAAGAAAGAATGTAAAATGGCCACCGGATCGGGTGTATTTATAGGTTAGGGGGAATGTCCAAGTGTCCATGAGCTGTCATGTCTCAATTGGTTGTCCTGTAACACATGATAAACGTGTCACGAAAGGTTAAAGTTCTTGTATACATTAAACACGTAAGTCCGCCGGGGCGAACGACGGAAAAAGGCGTTCGAACCCGCGGACGGCGAAAGTCGGAAATTCGCCGCGAAACGACCGCCGGGCGAACCGTTCGGCCATCACTATTCTTGGATATTCAGAATCAAGAGATTAATATCTCACCGAAGTTATCAAGTAGATGTATTGAGTAGATTTATAATTCAATCTTGTATTTCTTTCCATATGAAACATGCTAGCCAGTAAAAACTTGGGATTTCTGGCATTAGTAGATGGGTCAAATCCACATTTTATGACACCTAGTCAAGGTCCTTCATGGTATACTTTAACCACTTCAGCCCCGGAAGGTTTCACCCCCTTCATGACCGGGCCTTTTTTTTCCCGATACTGCACTGCGTTGCTTTTACTGACAATTGCACGGTCGTGCAACACTGTACCCAAATATTTTCTTTTGGTGGTATTTGAACATCTCTGCGGTTTTTATTTTTTGCGCTATATAAAAAAAAAATGGCTGACAATTTTGAAAAAAAAAAAATTATTTTTTACTTTCTGCTATAAAACGTATGAAACATTCAAAAATGTAAAAAATCGAATTTCTTCATCAATTTAGGATAAAATTGTATTCTGCTACATGTTTTCTGTAAAAAAAAATTCCCAATAAGCGTATATTGATTGGTTTGCGCACAAATTATCTCGTCTACAAACAGTGGGATATTTTTATGGCATTTTTATTTTTACTAGTAATAGTGGCAATCAGCTATTTTTAGCAGGACTGCGACATTGCAGCGGACATATGGGATACTAAGTGATGCTTTGTGGGGGCCAGTGACACTAATACAGTGATCAGTGCTAAAAAAAAAAAATATCCACTCTCATTGTACTTATGACACTGGCAGGGATGGGGTTAACATCAGGGGCACAAATGATCTCGTCTACAAACTATGGGATATTTTTATGGTATTTTTATTTTTACTAGTAATGGCGGCAATCAGCGATTTTTAGCAGGACTGCGACATTGCAGCAAACATATGGGATACTAAGTGATGCTTTGTGGGGGCCAGTGACACTAATACAGTGATCAGTGCTAAAAAAAAAATATCCACTCTCATTGTTCTTATGACACTGGCAGGGATGGGGTTAACATCAGGGGCGATCAAAGGGTTCAGCAGGGCCAGTGCTATTACTAGGCAAACTAGGCAGCCGCCTAGGGTGCACTGCTGCCTAGGGGCACCCGGCCACTGGTTTCCCTCCGTGTTTGCGTGCTCTGCATGCTGCAGCATCTAACTAACTCAGTCTCAGGCAGCTGCTCTGTCCGAGCGATAGTGTATTTAGAGGCGCAGCGCAGCACTGGAGCCAACGCTGGTTATGGGCATAACCTTACCATTGAGGACATGTTCATGGTCGTTCGTGGTGATCGCTGGTATCCACTCCAACTGTAGGAACGCTTGGCTTGTCAGCCATTGGAGGAGTCCGGAGGTTTAAAGGCTCTGGCTGGGTATTAGCCACAAGCTTTGACAGCTTGTTTAGCCGGTAAGCCTTCAATTCATTTGGTGGTGGATTCACAGTGTCCCTTTTGATTATAGAAGACTTCTCATTGGGTGTCCTCAACATTCACTCCCCTTCAGGAAGCACCTCGGAAGAGACTGTTATTTATTTAGCATTATTGGTTTATCCTGTTGACTTTTTATTTAGTCATTTTCACAATTTATTTTTTGTGTTTTTTATGCATTTATATCCATTTTTTTGGCATAGTATTGGCTCACTCACCAATTTTTGTTGTATCATTTACGTTATTCACATTACAGCTTCCGATTTTTTCATTAAGTAGGTCACGTTATTTGATTGGAATCAACTGCGTGTGCTTTTCGGGAAAAAGTCAGATCGGATTATGTTGTCAGAAAATCCGATCGTGTGTGGGCTCTATCGGACTTTTTCTGTCTGAATTTCTGACGAAAAAAGTTTGAGAGCTGGCTCTAAGATTTTCCGACAACAAAATCCAATCAGACTTTTTCCGATCGTGTGTAGAGAATTCCGACGCACAATGTGCCACGCATGCTTAGAAAAAAAATTGGTGACGAAAGCTATTGGCTACTGGCCTCTATGCAGTCCAGTCGTATGTTTTGTACGTCACCTCGTTCGAATTATCGGATTTTCTGACAACTTTGCGCGACCGTGTGTACGCAAGACAAGTTTCGCCCAAAATCCGTCAGAAAAAATCAGACGGATTTTGTGGTCGGAATGTCCTACCGTGTGTACGCGGCATAAGTCTATTATTGTAGATTATTTTATGTTTGTTTTATTCATTTATTACATTTATTCACATATTATTGGCAGCGCAGCTTCTTTTTGTTTTTTATTTGTATGGTGTGTATTTCACTTTGAGTTGCAGCTTGTTTTGTTTACTAGCGCAGTTTTTCTTCGAACATCCTGTATAGTGCCGCCTCCTATCACAAAGGCAGGGCAAAGGAGGTGGAGTCAGGAGTGGAGCCAATGGGGGTGGCAAAATTAGGTTTTGCCTAGGATGTCAGAAATTCTTGCACCAGCCCTGGGGTTAAGTTTGCTCCTATGGAGTGCTTTCTAACTGTGTGGGAGATGGACTGACTGGAGGAAAACAGAGATCTGTGTTTCTGCTTAGCGGAAACACAAGATCTCCATTTTCCTCTCTGATAGAACGACAGTCTGTGTTTTTTTGCATAGGCAGAGCGCCGTTCTGCCTCTCCTGTCAGCAATCGGCGGGTCCCGCTGATTGGCTCCCGCTGTGTCCAATCACAGCGGAAGAGAGTCGCCGGCATCGCACGCACGCCCCAGACCCAGAAGAAGAGACAACGTACGTTGTTTTAAGCAGCTGGGTCGCCCTGCCGCAGTAAATGTGCGGTGGGTGGTCCGGAAGCGGTTAAAGTATACACATATTTCCCTTGCATTGTTTAATGCTTAAAGTGGTATTAAACCCAAAACCCAAAATGTAACATATTGCAGCTTACTAATCATTAGACGTCATGGCTGCATTCGTTTTCTCTTTTTTTTTCATTTGTTTTCCCCTCTGAATTTTAGCCTGGTGATATGGCCAGTAACATAATTCCTATATTAGAGTGCAAGAATAAGAACCCTGCTGGGACCTTTTAGGCCGCAAGTAGAAAAGTAGCAATTAAAATATCAATACATTTTATTCAATGTAATAAAATAGTAATGGACATCACAGTTACAAAAATTAAGAACAATTCGAAATCACCATACTATGATAGAGGCGCAGTACTTTAAACTCATGTTTGAGAACCCAAGGTAGCTCTCATGTGTGTAGGAATCAAACCAGAGATAGAGTTCACACAGCAATTCCCAACACGTTTCGGAATATGAAATAATTCCTTCATCAGGGGGAGATGAGAATAAAGCACAGTCGTCTGAGAATACAATAATGGATATATGAGTATACATGCATTGCACATTAAGCATTTAGTATCATTACAGGTAAACCATACATTACCATACATTCTTGTTCTTGCTCTATATATAAGTTTAGGGATATGGTCTTCGGACCCACGCAACCTTTAGCTACACCAGTTTGATTCCTATATTAGAGTGCCCCCACTCTGAATGAAGTGCACACCTTTGGACAGCAGCATTGTCAGTCTGGGGGGAGGGGAATGTTAAATGTTCTAGCAGATTAAAATACACTAACACATTAAAGCCAAACTCCAACTCACACTTTATAATCAGTTGCAGCAAACAGGTTTTTTTTTTCCTTTTGGGATAAAGGTTTTACATAAATAAATAATAGCCAATCATTGTAAGCACCCCTCCTGTCAGTGTTAAATGGTTGGCCACATCCCTGTAACTAACTTATACATCTTGAAGAAAGCTTGTTCTTTTGAAAGACAACAGATTCGCTGGATGGATCACCAATTAGAAATAGAAGATAGAAAACCCAAAAAAGAAAACAAATGCAGCCATTACATGTAGGAATTGGTCAGCTGCAATATAATAAATGTTTTCTTTTTGGGTTTAATACTGCTTTATAATTAGTTTGGACCAATGTACTGTAAGTACAGAATCTCACAAAAGTGAGTACACCCCTAACATTTTTGTAAATATTTTATTATATTTTTTCATGTGACAGCACTGAAGAAATGACACTTTGCTACAATGTAAAGTAGTGAGTATACAGCTTGTATAACAGTGTAAATTTGCTACCCCCTCAAAACAACTCAACATACAGCCATTAATGTCTAAACCACTAACAACAAAAGTGAGTACACCTCTAATTGAAAATGTCCAAATTGGGTCCAAAGTGTCAATATTTTGTATGGCCGCCATTATTTTCCAGCACTGCCTTAACCCTCTTGGGCATGGAGTTCACCAGAGCTTCACAGGTTGCATCTGGAGTCCTCTTCTACTCCTCCATGATGGCATCACGGAGCTGATGGATGTTAGAGACCTTGCGCTCCTCCACCTTCCATTTGAGGATGCCCCACAGATGCTCAGTAGGGTTTAGGTCTGGAGACATGCTTGGCCAGTCCATCTCCTTTACCCTCAGCCTCCTTAGCAAGGCAGTGGCTGTCTTGGAGATGTCTTTGGAGGCCTTATGTTGGAATACGGCCCTGTGGCCCAGTCTCTGAGGGGTGGGGATCATGCTCTGCTTCAGTATGTCACAGTACATGTTGGCATTCATGGTTCCCTCAATGAACTGTAGCCGGCAACACTCATGCAGCCCCAGACCAGGACACTCCCACCACCATGCTCGACTGTAGGCAAGACACACTTGTCTTTGTACTCATCACCTGGTTGCCACCACACACGCTTGACACCATCTGAACCAAATAAATTGATCTTGGTCTCATCAGACCACAGGACATGGTTCCAGTAATCCATGTTCTTAGTCTGCTTGTCTTCAGCAACCTGAGGACTTTCTTGTGCATCATCTTTAGAAGAGGCTTCCTTCTGGGATGACAGCCATGCAGGCCAAGTTTATTCGGTGTGTGGCGTATGGTCTGGGCACTGACAGGCTGACCCCCCACCCCTTCAACCTCTGCAGCAATGCTGGCAGCACTCATACTGCTATTTCACAAAGACAACCTCTGGATATGACGCTTAGCACGTGCACTCAACGTCTATGGCTGACCATGGCGAGGCCTGTTCTGAGTGGAACCTGTATGTCACCATGCTGCAGTTCAGTTTCAGGGTCTTGGCAATCTTCTTATAGCCTAGGCCATCTTTATGTAGAGCAAAAATTCTTTTTTTCAGATCCTCAGAGTGAGAGCGATAAAAGCAAATTTAACACACCTGCTCCCCATTCGCACCTAAGAGCTTGTAACACTAGCAAGTCACATGACACCGGGAAGGGAAAATGGCTAATTGGGCCCAATTTGGACATTTTCAGTTAGGGGTGTACTCACTTTTGTTGTCAGCGATTTAGACATTAATTGCTGTGTGTTGAGTTATTTTGAGGGGGCAGCAAATTTACACTGTTATACAATCTGTACACTCACTACACACCAAAAAAAACGCACCGTGGAAACCAGGGGATGCTGAAGACAACCACCCAGGCTGACACCTGGCCCTCGATGGTACTCGACACGCTTTACTGCTAAACCCCCCATAAATGGGGGTCGGAATTGGAGCCACCTAGAAAGAACAAGGTTAAAACCTCCTTAAAGATGGACTCCCTAGCCATCAACCGTGTCGGAGCTGCCGCACCTGGCTCAACACAGCCAGGCAGTTAACACCAGTGACTCTAAGGTAGGACGGAAAAATGGGCCTGGGACCATAGATCCTTCCTGAGAGACAGTCGACAAGGAACGCTGGTGACCAGGTTCACCCAGTCGGCGTACCCAGACCGCCTGGACCCATCCGGGGATAATAGAATGACTGGAACCCCTGCAGCCATGATTCTGTGTAAAAGCCATAACAGAAGCTGGAGAGGAGGAAAGGCATAGGGAAACGTCACTGGGTTCAAGGGTCACCAGAGCTGCCAGAGCAATCCGTGACCTTACCAGAAACCTTGGTACCACCCAGTTGAACCAGGACACCAAGAGAACTACCTCATGAGTGACCCAGCAGGAACAAACCCAAAAAACATGGCCCAGAGAAGGGCCCATCCGTGGTCCAAACCTCACCAACTGAGGTATCCGCTCGTCAGCATTCCATTCCTGGAATGCATACACCGGAAAAGCGCCGGAAGAAACTTTCTGCCCACCGGGGAATACTGGCAACAGCCAGGGCCACCACAGCCTATTTGTCTTGCCCTGGCGAAGGGCATAAGCCATCGTGGTGGCCTTGTCTGACTAGAACCGTACCTGGAACCCCCAAAGTCGATCCATCCATGATCCAGACTTGATTGCCCGAAGTTCCAGGATATTACCTGGTAGTCTGGATTCCACCAGCGTACAATGGCCCTGAGCGGAGCTCAGTCCCAGGACATCCTACCCGGACCAACTGGCATTGGTGGTCACCTTGTTTAATACAAAGGGAGAAATTATTTATCCCACAGAAGAACCGGAGAGCGAGCCACCGGACCAGGGAACCCTGGTTTCCTAACTCAGCCGAATCCCCGAGACCTCAGGCATTTGTCTTGTGCCAGAATCTCCCCGAAGGTAGCTTGTATGGAACTGTGCAAATGGAATCATTTCAAAAAGGTAGAAACTCTCATACCCAACACCCACACGCAGGTCCGCAGAGGGTCTACCTGCCTGACAGAAAAAAAAAACACAACATGCAACTTCTGGAGTTTGTCCAAGAGAAGAAAACACTCTGGCCAGAGCTGAAGCTTGGGCTTAGATAATCTGATGTTCTGGAAGGGCCCAAGCAAACTTCAGATAGTATAGATGCCTACTGAAATCAGTCAAGGTCTGTATAGAAACTACATTGCTCCTTGGGGTAGCTGAGGAGTGGCAGAAGATCATCTAGGTAGCAAACCCCCACAGATGCAACCATGCCCGATACGGGGCCAACACCCTGAATACCCGAAGAGTGGTGACCAGACTATGCGCTGATCATGTGCCAAACCCACAGCAAAACGGAGGAAGTGCTGGAGTCGGACACATAACGGAATGCGTAAACAAGCATTCGTTATGTCGATATAAACCAGAAGGTCCCCATGATGAAGGGGTGTTACCGCCATGCTAACGGACTCCATCCTGACATTATGTACCCACACAAGGCAGGTCAGGGCCTTAAACTGTTCCCGACATGGAAACCGTGACAACCACACTCTGCAGCAATGGAGTTTGCACATCCCCCCTGCGGAGAACAACAAGCGGTCCGGAAGTAGACGCCCATTGGAAGTATTGACATCCAGGGTAACCCCCAAAAAACCTGTCTAAGCATCACTGAGGAGACCTTAGAAGCACAGCAACCAGGGGAACTATGGCCAAGAGGCGTAGCTGACATACTGCAGTGCCTAGACCAGGGGTGCTCAACCTGTGGCTCTCCAGCTGTTGCAAAACTACAAGTCCCATCATGCCTCTGCCTCTGGGTGTCATGCTTGTGGCTGTCGGAGTCTTGCTATGCCTCATGGGACTTGTAGTTCTGCAACAGCTGGAGAGCCACAGGTTGAGCACCCCTGGCCTAGACCATAGGTCCAGCAATGCAGCAAAGTCAGGGGAATTCCCATATGGGTACCTCACAGCAAGTGTTTTTTTTTTTTTTTTTTTTTTTAGAAACACAAAGGCACTCTAGACCCTCCCAGTCTTCAGGGACAATATTGTCAAGATAAGAGGGAAAAGGGAATTCTTTTTCCGCGCAAGATGGCTTATGAGGTATCGGCTCTCCACCGCAGCCACCGCTGCATCCCACTATCTAGAAAGGTTCCTGCACAGATAATCATAAGTGCGATAACCAGCGCTTTTTTGTGCCTTACTGCAGTCATTCTCACTCCCTGACAAGATAGGGAGCGTGGCTACCACCCCGCAAGGTTGGCCACATCCTCAGAGCCAGATAGGAGACAGAGAGGGGAGGGGAGGACAGGGGTGCCATATACTACGCTATATGCCTAACTGCTACCCCAAAAAACACAGGGGAAGGGGGCCACCAACTGGAACCCCCCTGCCGAGGTCCACATATGGGGCGCAGACCGGGACCCCTCACAGGGGTCGCAGACCTGGGGTCCCTCACAGGGGGCAAATACCGGGGCCCCTCAATGGGGCTTAGAGTGGGGGCCCCTCACAGGGGGAAAAAACTGGGCCCCTCAAAGGGGGTGCAAACTGGGGCCCCTCACAGGGGGCAAATACCAGGGGCCCTCACAGGGGGGAATATACCGGGGGCCCTCATCAGGGGCAAATACCAGGGGCCCTCACAGGGGGCAAATACCGGAGCCCCTCACAGGGGGAAAATACCGGTGCAAATTCCAGGGCCCTCCTCTCCAGTGAAAAGTGCGGGTAACGCTCCCAGACAGATCCTCCTCACCACCGAAGTGGGGGGAGCTATCAGCCATGAGAAACGCTGCAACACAGGCCGAGACCTGGTCATATGCGACCTTGCGAGACGTTCAACTCGCAGGGCCAGCCACTGTCCAGTGGGGCTATGTCGCGGCCGGCCTAGCGCGTAGCTGTGGTCTGCGAGCTCTCGCTGGCCAGACTGGGATGACCACTGGATCAAGCGTTCAGCCCGTCGCCCAGCCTGGCAGTTGATTGTAGATATCACTGGAAAAAATTCAGGAAAAAGAGAAAATAACAAACAACAAAAAAATTCTGAATACCTAGAGCAGGGAGGGGGTTATATACTGATGGAGGACAGCCCATGGTCATAGCCAGGGGTTGTTGTTTTTTTCTGCCTAGTCTTACTCCTGTAGAGATGATATAACCCTACCGTTCTGAATAAAGAAGGCTGTGTCTGTCAATGGACGAATGAGAAATTATGATTTTTACATGTAGGAGAGAAGTGTCAGAATTGGCCTGGGTGACAAGGGGTTAATTACCATAAGTAAGTAATATACAAATAATTATTATATATTGTTTATAAGGTAATTTACTATATTTTCAGTTTTTTATTAAACTTTCACAAAAGAGAATACAAAAATGTTTACAAAGAACGTGTATAGTATAAAATATTTACTAAATAGGTGGATATCCAAACATTTTTTAGGCATGAAAATACACCCAAAATGTGCGTTCTTCCAAATATAGAGCTTTACTGTCGATATAGATTGTATTATCAGTGCCTTTTTGGGGTAGCCCCAATACTCGTTTAGTACTCCAAATGTGACATTAACAAAATGCATCTCAGACTCTGTGTACAGTTAAAGATAAAGCATATTGCAAATTCAAATTAAAAATTAGCTCATAACTCTTAGTAGATTGCAGATGCGCTTAAGATCTACTGTGTACATTAGTGAAAGGGGTCTATACCTTCATAAAGAGGATACCACATCTCTCGTCACCCTAAGGCCGCGTACACACGGGCGGATTGTCTGTCCAACTTAGTCCGCTGAACCGTGTTTCAGCGGACAATCCGCTCGTGTGTGGGCTTCAGCGGACTTTTTCAGCGGACAATCTGACGAGCAAAGTCTTACGGAATTTCCGTAAGACAGTCCGTTCAAACTTGGTTTTGGCCAGACAATCCACCCGTGTGTACGCGGCCTGAAACTGATTTCACACTAAAGGAATAATCACTGTTCAGGGTTTAAAGGTAATAGGTCAGACTCAGAAGACCCTTGTAAGACTACAGCAAAGACCAAAAAAGAAGAGAAAAGAAAGGTTGAAAGGAAAAGTAGGGAATGACCTCGCGCTCCAAATCTCACCATCTTGAAACTGCTCTAATCAGGTACAGATCGAGGAACAGCAGTCATATACTTGACTCATGGATCCCATACTTTCTCGTACATCCGCATTTTACTTTCAATAGATTTTTATTGAATGAATCAAGAAATACAAAGGAGAGGGAACATTACAAAGCTGAGTAGGCTTAAATGAAATGTCAAGCAAACAGACATTGTTCGGCCACAGGATCCTTCACAGCATCTTCTTTATAACAGTGTAGTTATGCATAAACCATGTTTGAGTGGAGTTCATAAAACTTAAGAAGAAAGTGAACTGTAAACCTAACATAAACAACCAGGGATATCTCAACGACCAGGAAGGGAGGGTGTATCCTCGCCCCAGCACCCCTAAAGAGAACAAACTGTTATGGGAGCGAGGACACAACGCCCCCCCGAACACCAACCATCAGTAATGTATGATCTCCTGGTACATAATGATATATTAGAGGCCCCTGAGAAAAACCACGTGTGGTGCAAGGGCCCTAGTGAAAGAAAAGGCCATACATACAAGACTATTGCTAGCTATGGCCATTTATCTTGCTAGGCCATAAGTGATCTGTCAAGAACAAAATCATATCTCATAACCTCAACTTTGAAGAGATAAAAGGATACTGAGAGTGTGTAGAGTATAGAAAAAAAGGAAAGCGATACAGTAAGAAAAAGGGAACAAAAAGAAGAAAAAGAGGCGCCTATCGCTGGATGTAAAATGAGGGGGATCTCTCCCACTCTGTATCAGACCGGTAGAGCAAAGTTACGATTGGGACCGGAGATGTAGCCGAGCCTTTGCTCCCATACTGCTGTGTGTTTATCCACAGTGTCCAAGAAGATGCTGACAGTTTTTTTCCTGGGCCATAATCCAGGATATTTTCCATTTAACTAGCCTCAGGGACACCGTGGGCTGCTTCCAGGCCCGCGCGCTGGTCAGTTTCCTTCCTATCAGGATAAACCTAATAAGAGTTTGATATGATTTCGGAATACCTTGTTGGGGAAAATTAAGTAAAGCATACTGAGGAGATTTAGAAACAGGAAGTGAGGTAATTTTCCTGATAATATGGAATACTGTGCTCCACAGACTCCTAATTTTAGGGCATTCCCACCAAATATGAATAAGTGAGCCCACGTGACCACAGTTGCAAAAACACAAGGAGGATGTAGAAGGGTAAATTCTGGCTAATATTAGAGGCACCATATACCATTACCATCGCATCAGGATTTTTAGGTTAGCTTCGACCAAAGTTGTGTTAAGTAGACGTAGCGTAGACTGATGCCTTATGCCACTCTGCTAGAGACCATTGTTGTTGTAGATCAGTTTCCCATTCCCACATGAAAAGCGTTTTAGAGTCCGCTTGAGCCAGGGATCGGTAAATCGCCGAAATCCCTCCCCTCTGCTCCATGGCCTGACCACACCAAAGCTCGTAGTCTGTTATAGATGGTGGTTTAGGAGAGGAGAGCCCTAGAGATCTAAGAAAATGGGAAATTTGTAAAAATCTGAATTTTTCCGATAGTGGCATTTCAAGTTTATTAAGGCAATGAGATAAAGTAATGGGACCTGAAGAGGTTACAAAGTAACCTATCCTGTATAACCCCTTATGTAACCACCGTTGAAAGGCCCTAATGTCTTGTCCAGGGGGAAACAGGGGGTTTCTGAAAATGTGAGAAAGTGGAAGCCAGCCCAAAACTAGGCACGGCTCGGTTCTTAAGGAGTTCCAGAGAGTAAGCGAGTGAATTAGAGTGGGAGCTAGTATGGCTGGTCTATCCTTGGGAGGGCACCATAGAATGTAGTAAAGGGTGTAACCCGGTAGGGCTTGCCTTTCCATGTGCACCCAATCTGGGTGAGCTATTTTGGAGTAGATAGTGGATAGTTGGGAAAGTTGAGCCGCTTGATAATACCAAAGAACATTGGGTACGCCCAGTCCTCCCTGATCCCTAATACGGAAAAGAGTTTCCCTCAAAATTCTATGTCCCCTGGAACCCCAGATGAACTTCATGATTTTGGATTGAAACATACGGATCTGGTCTCTGGTGACGGGGATGGGAAGGGATCTAAAGAGATATAGGATACTTGGAAGTAAGGTAATTTTTATAGAATTTACCCTACCCAGCCAAGAAATACCCAATCAATCCCAAAAGATGAGATCATCTTCCATCTTCCTAAATGTTTCAGGATAGTTGGTCGAGTATAGTCTGTCTATAGAAGACGTCAAATTAATCCCCACATAGGGGAGCACCAAATCCGACCAACTAAACCTGAAATTTTCTTTTAATTGAGAAACCAGCTGGGCAGGCAAATTAATGTTGAGTGCCAGCGATTTGGAGTAGTTGACCGTGAGTCCTGAAACTTTGCCAAAATCATCCAAAAGTTTGCAAATAATAGGTAGAGAAGTATTTGGAGACGATATGAAAAGTAATACGTCATCTGCAAACAGAGTGCACTTATGGATTTTTGGCCCGCATTGGATTCCCTTTATATCGGGATTAGCTCTGATAGTGATGGCCAGTGTTTCGATGACCATGGCAAAGATCAGTGGTGATAAGGGGCATCCCTGTCTCGTGCCTCGGAAGATCGGGAATGGGTTCGAGTAACATCCCTGCATTTTGATTTGGGCTGATGGGGATGAATAAAGTGCATTAATTATGTTCAAAAAGGACTGACCAAAACCCCATCTTTCCAGGATAGGGATCAGAAAAGACCAGGAGACCGAATCGAAGGCTTTCATAAGATCCAGGGAGAGCAATAATCCCTGTTGCGGTGGCCTCCGTCCCAAACCAACTGCAAGAGCGAGATTACATCCACTGCCTTCCTGATCTGATCTGGCCCCTGTCTTCTGGTGATAAAGCCGACATGATCACTGTGAATGTAGAGGCTAATGAAATTGTAGATTCTATCTGCTAAAATTTTAGTCAAGATTTTGAGATCGTTGTTTATCAAGGATATAGGTCTATAATTAGAGGCATGTCAAGGATCCTTATTGGGTTTAGGTATAACAGTCACAAACGCCGAATTCATGGAAGCGTCCAGTAGAGTTCCAGATCTGAGATGGTTAAAGAAGAGTGCTAGGTATGGGGCAAGAATCTGGGAGAATTGTTTATAATAGGGTACAGAGAAGCCGCCCGGGCCCGGTGCTGAATTCGTTTTGAGATTCTTAATGACCTGCTCTACTTCCTCTGTGGAGATAGGGGATTCAAGTTAATCTCTATGCTGGTCTTTTAACCTGGGGATGTGAACGGAGTTTAGGAATGAGTTAATGTTATCTAGTGTAGGGACCTTGTCCGATTTGCGATAGAGGTGTAGGTAGAAAGCATGGAATGCTTCCATAATTTTTTGGGGGTTCTGTGAGAGGGAACCGTCTTTCAATCTTATTTTGGGGAGAGCGTAAGATCTGGTTTTGGGGGTAAGTCTTCTTGCTAATAAAGAGCCTAGTTTGTTATTTTGGTGATAGAAACGTCCTCCTTCCCATCTGAGGTCCTTTTCTGCTATAGCGGTTAGCGCTAATTTCAAAGCTGTGCGGGCAGCATCTAGTTTGTCAGCAGAGCTTGAGGAGGATTTAGATTTATGCTGTTTTCTCAATGCTTCAAATTCCTTTCTAACCTCTCGATGTCTGCTTTACGAGCCTTGCGCAGTCTGGAAGATGTTTGGATTAAGTGGCCCCTAATCGTGGCCTTGTGTGCCGCCCACAGAGAGGAGGGGGAGACCCCATCTACATCATTCACACTAAAGTACTCCTGAATGTGTTTTTCTATTTCCTTCGCCTGGGCGGGATTGCTGAGAATGGAGGCATTCAGTCTCCAGCGGAACCCCGGACAATGAGACGGGCCACCTTGTAGAGACAGAGTCTTTAATGACCAACCCCTGAGCCAGCAGGATATGCTGTTGGAGGAGAAAGAAGTGGTCAATTCTCGCAAAGGTTTGGTGGGGGCTGGAGAAGTGTGTATAATCTCTAGCCCTGGGGTTGAGTTCCCTCCAGATATCCACCAATCCATAATGATACAATTGTCTGGCCACCTGTAGACTCTGCCTGGACGGACGTATCCGGTTTCTGCTCGGGGGACGCATTTTATCTGTTCCCGCATCAAACGCCAAATTAGAGTCACCCAAGTAGATCACTATACCCTCCGTGAGTGGAGCTAGTGTTTGAAAGAGGTGTTGAAAAAACTTTGCCTGTCCTTTATTAGGAGCATAACATGTAATGAGGGAGTAGAGTTGTTCTGCAATGAGGACTTTGATTAGAAGGAATCTGCCCTTTGGGTCCCTAAATTCAGAGACCAAGGAGAACTGAACCCTACCTGAGAAGAATAGGCCAACGCCCATAGTTTTGTTTTTGGAATTGGCCAGGAAAAATCTGGGGAACTTAGTGTGAACAAAGGAGGGTTGATAGGACCGAGGGAAATGGGTCTCCTGTAAGAATAAGATATCTATTTTTTGCGCATGGTAGTGTTGGAAAATCTTTTTCCATTTTATTGGAGAGTTTAGACCCTGAACATTATGGGAAGCTATGCAGAGGGATTGTCTCTGGGAGGTCAGATTAGCCATGGAGCAGAGAAGGGAAGAGCGCATATGACTCTTGAGCACCTACCTTCATGCTGGAAGTCCACTGTATAGAAAGGTTTGAACGTGGGAGCAGCCCGTCCTCCTGAAGGTTACCCCGGGCGAGAGAGATCATCCCATAAGCTACAAACAAGAAAGTAGAAGTTAATAAGAGTAGGAAAGGAGAGAGAAAAGAAAAAGGGACAGATAGAGAGTTGTCCTGAGGAGGGGGCGAAGTCAGATTCGCCCCCCCAAGGAAATAAACATAATGTACCCCATTGAGGGGGTAATACCCAAACTCGGAAAGGCACAGCCATGCGGGCTGCCTGTCCAAGTGCGGGGGAGTGCGTCAGAAGCCCGCTCCATCCACCGCACCCCATACTAACATGCTAGGAATAACAGAGTGAATAAACGCCTAAGCCTGGTGGGCCAGCGACCCCAAAAGTTAGCTAGCGGACAGACCAGGACTAATTCAATAAAAAGATAGCATTTAGAGAGCAGGAAAAAAAATGTAATCATAGTCTTGGTCGTTTGATCACGGGCAGTTCTGGGGTACAGCATATTGGTCCAGTGGAGCCGGAGGTTGGGCTATACCAGGGATGAAATCCGGAGAGGAAGTCCCATCATGACCCAAAATACTGCAACAAATAGATGAAACTTGCAAAAATAACAATGGGGGTCTATGGGGAACCCAACCCATTCACAAATGAGTCAGAAATTGTGGAAAAGGAGGTGAAGAAACATCAGTATCACTGAGGCAGACCATCTTTTGCTTTCTTGGTCCTAGGAGTGTTCCAGAGAGAGGTGGGAGGGCTTAATGGTGGTGGGCGTTTGGACATCCCAGAGGAGGAGGCCTGCATGGGATACGGAGGATCCTTGGGGATTGAACCCAGCTTCTTTAGTAGTAGTTCCACTTCTGTTAGTGATGAAAACCTAAACTGTTTGCCATTGTAATCAAATTTCAAGCTGAAAGGGAAAAGCCACCAATATTTGATATTTTTTCGCGGGAGTACCCTCAGCAACGGTTTAAGAGACCTTCTCTTCTGAATAGTGAAAGGCGAAATGTCCGCATAAATTTGAATCTGGTGACCCAATAATTGTAACTGTGGTGACAAACGAGCCCGCTTCATGACGTCCTCCTTCACACTGAAGTAATGTGGCTTGACAACAATGTCACAAGGAGGCCATCTTGTCTTGGGAGCCCTAGGGCCCTATGAGCTCGGTCCAGCTCTAACCTACAAGCTCTTATGTCAGGGATGAGGGTTTTGATGAGTGAATGAACTGAGTCTGGAATGTCCATTATGGACTCAGGCGGCCCCTGATCTGGAAATTGAGCCTTCTGGACCTATTTACCAAATCGTCAATTTTGGCCATTGCTCCCTCTAATTGATCGTGTAATTCCTGAAAGCGATCAGAATTTTGATTCACTCAATCCATCATGGCATCCGCTTTGTTTTCAATACTTTCAATGCGGGATCCTAGGAGTTGAAGATCAGCTTTTATATCAGTGGTGATTCTGGAAGCAGTTTGTGCCAGACCTTCATCCAGCATTTCAGAAAACTTAGAGAACATGAGAGAAATGTCCTGCTGAGGAGAATTGTGCTGGTGCAGTGAGACATGCTGGGCTGCAGCCTGATGAGATGCAGTATGGCTGGGTATGTGAGATCCTGAGGGAGAAAGCCCCTGCATCTCCTCTAAAGTCTGATTGAGGAGGGAGACTGTGGTCACTGGGGAAAGTGGCCCTCCGTAGGCTGGGGGTGAGGGCCCCCCCCCACACACCTCCTCATGGAGCTTGTCCCGCCAGGGAGAAGAGCCGGCGGTGTTTCTGGATGTCTCATGAGGCGGACATTCCACCGCCATCTTAGTTAGCTCGAGGAGTGAGGAAAACTGGGTTCTCAATCCTCTTTTGGCTGTCCCCCGTGCATCAAAGTCTGCACGAATGTCCGCGGGTACCTCCGGTCCTGGTCTGATGTCTCCGGGGGCTGGCGTGCCGCTTCTGGGTGTGCGGGGCGAGATGTAGCAGCGGGAAGCCCTGTGCTAAGCGCCCATCACAGGGCACTGCGCATGCGCAACAGAACATCCGCATTTATCATTCAAAATCGTTGTTAATTTATATTTTCTAAATCTGTACTCAACCAGGTGGCTTAACTGACAAATTACCCGAAGTTTGAAGTTTTGCGAAGGTGTGAAGTTTGAAGTTATAACTAGCTATAATAAATTGAAAAGAGACATTCTCTAGACTAGGAATCTCAAACTATATTTCATTGCTGGCCGCATGAGCAGTATGGCTGCCCTTAAAGGCCGCTCTGTATGTAGCTTCTGACAGGCTGCGCATGGTGCCCCGTATCTCCGGAAACCATAGGTCCGAGGAGCCACAAATTTTGACCAGTGGTGGTGTAGGACTTCGGCTACCCCAAGTTTCCGAGCTATAACCCTCGATTGTTTTTTTTTTTTTTATGTTCATGACAGGTGAAGGCCAACAGTCCCGATTTTCCTGGGACATTCACGGTATTCAGACTTAAATCCCAGTCTTACCGTCTCCTGGGAAAATTCACAGAAATTGGCTTTGTCCCGGTGTTCCATGATGAATCATCATAGCTGCTAGAATTCCGGGGTCACCGCCATTTTTGTGAAGCTCTCCTTGAGGCTGAGGCGGGGAAGAAGCAAGAGTCGAAGCCCGGGTTGTGGGCCAGGCCATGGGGTAGGGGATTGCCGGCAGCTCCATTTCTATTGGAAGACCATTGCCAGCTGGTCTCTGCCTCTTGTTTGTTCCCCTTTAACCTCTACGAGAGCTACTCTTTGCAAAAATGGCAGAGACAATATCACCAGTGCTGACCCCGGACCTCTAGCAGCTGCTCTGGTGATACAGCAGCATGTAGGTCTCAGAATCTGGTGGTAAGCTGCATCCTGGTGTCAAGAAGCAAGCTTGGTTACAAGAGAGCACTGCATCTCAGGTGAAAAGTAGCAAGCTGCATCTGGTGATAGGTGATCGCTGCATCTCTGGTGGCAAGTAGCAAGCCGCATCTTGGTGACAAGTGAGCGCCGCATCTCTGGTGTCAAGTAATAGTTTTTCTCTCTCCCTCTATTTCTTCCTCTATTCCTCTTTCATCTGAGACCCTAACCACATGCCATTTAAGCCTTGTCCGATATTAAACCACACCCATTTTTTGCAGTTGCATGCTTTTCCTCCCCCCGCTAGGTCAAGCCTACAACTGAATGCCCCACCCCCTAATTATAACAAGACTCCACCTATAGACAAAAAAGTGTCCCTATAATTTTTTTTACAATGTTGGCAACTATGGTGAGGCTCTGCCTCACCTGCCTCCTTTGACAGCACGTACCTGATGTAACGCTTACACCTGGTGGGTACGCTGAGAACATGCCCAGGTCTCCTTTACTAGTACAGAGGCTCCCCATCACAAGCACAGTTCCATGCACATTGACAATACAGGCTCAGTCTATGTCAAATGTCAAACATAAGGCCTGCGGGCTGAATTCGCCCCCACCAGATCTAGTCGTGTAGCCTTTGCACTCAGTTTTGCAGCTGAAACATGGCAGTACTCCACTCTGCCATCTCCAGCTCTCACACTCCGCTCCCGCTCCCTGCTGTTACTTCTGAACACAGAAGCCTTCTGTGTTTACAAGGGACAGCTTTGTCCTTAGCGGATCCTGGAATTACCAGATCCCTGCATGCACGCACTCACGGCGGAAAAGATCTCCAGCATCTGAGAGAGAGAACAATCTCCCTGAAAGGCGAAGCAGAGCCACCTACAAAGGGAGGTACTACAGCTGGGAGAGAGAAATGCAAGGAAGATTTAGGGGAAGGGGGGTTGGGGTTGCACACTATACATAGCACACTCCTAAACCCTGCACTCTGTACACAGCACACCCCTGAACACTGCACTCTGTGAAGGGCACCCCTGCAACTGTACTCTGTACATAGCACACCCTTGAACGCTGCACTCTGTACATAGTGTAATTCTCAACACTGCAGCCTGTACATAGTGTAATTCTTAACCCTGCACTCTGTATATGTGTAATTCCCAACACTGCAGTCTGTAAATAGCACACCCCAGATACAACCAGCCCTTTGAGGGCAACCATACTGCTCATGCGGCCTGCAATGAAATAGAGTTTGACATTCTTGGTCTAGGGAATGTCTCTTTTGAATTTATTGCCGAGAAACTTGAAACAGAAGAGTGGTTCAGGGGTTCAAGATACTTCAAAACGATCAATAGGAGGAGAAGTCCTAGCACAAATCCATGTGTGTATTTTGTGTGTGTTTGATTTTTTTTTGTGTGTGTATTTTTGTTTTGCATGTGTGTATTTTTATTCTGTGTTGGTTGAACTGGATGCAATTGTGTCTTTTTTCAACCAAATTAACTTTGTAATATAGCTGCAGGCACACATGAAAGTCCCAAATACAGGTCTTATGCCCCGTACACACGACCAGACTTTTCAACATCAAAAGTCTGACGGAATGATTCCGGCAGACTATTCGATCGTGTGTGGGCTGCAGCGGACTTTTGATTCGCAAAAGTCTGACAGACTTTAGAAATGGAACATGTTTCAAATTTTTCCGCCAGAACTCCGCCGGACCCAGTTCCTACCGAGAAATCCGCTCGTGTGTATGCTAGTCCGACGGACAAAAAACGACGCTAGGGCAGCTATTGGCTACTGGCTATGAACTTCCTTATTCTAGTCCAGTCATACGTCATCACGTTCGAATCCGTCGGACTTTGGTGTGATTTTGTGTGGCCAAGTCCGTTCATTCAGAAAGTCCGTCAGAACTCTGTCAGAACTCCGTCAGAACTCCGTCGAAAGTCTGCCGGACTTAAGTCCTGTCGTGTGTACATGGCATTAAAGTATCATAGGAACTGCCTACAACCCAGCTTCCACGGGTAGATCCTCAGTGAGGGAGACAAACAATCCTTCTCCAGACCAGGACTTCAGAACAGTGTCCTCCAGCAATGCAGAAGTTTTTTTACCTTAACCACTTGCTTACTGGGCACTTAAACCCCCCTCAGTCCCAGACCAATTTTCAGCTTTCAGCGCTGATGCACTTTGAATGACAATTGCGCGGGCATACAACACTGTACCCAAATGAAATTTTTATAATTTTTTTCCCACAAATAGAGCTTTCTTTTGGTGGTATTTAATTACAGCTGGGAGTTTTATTTTTTGCTAAACAAACAAAAAAAGATGCAAAAAAAAAATAAAAATCATGTTTAATAGCTTGTTATAAAATTTTGCAAACAGGTCATTTTTCTCCTTCATTGAAGTGCGCTGATGAGGCGGCACTGATAGGCTGCACTGGTGGGCACTGATAGGCTGCATTGGTGGGCACTGATAGGCTGCATTGGTGGGCACTGATAGGCTGCACTGGTGGGCACTGATAGGCTGCACTGGTGGGCACTGATAGGCATAGTTAAGGCGGCACTAATAGGCACAGATAAGGCGGCACCGATGGGCACAGATAAGGCGGCACTGATGGGCAAAGATGGGCACAGATAAGATGGGATGGATGGGTGGCACAGATGGGTGGCACGGATGGGTGGCACTAAGGGGCACTGATAGGTACCACTAATAGATGGGACTGATGGGCACTGATAGGTGGCACTGATAGGTGGCTCTGATAGGTGGCACTGCTGGGCACTGATGGGCGGCACTGCTGGGCACTGATGGGCACTGGTAGATGACACTGATGGGCACGGATATGTGGCACTGGGGTGCAGCACCTTTGCTGAGGCAGATTGTGGGCACTGCTGGGTGGCACTGTGGGCACTGCTGGGTGGCACTGTGGGCACTGCTGGGTGGCACTGACGGGGGGCACTTATTTTTTAATCATCTTTATTGGGGGGGCAGGTGGGCACTGGCAGGGGGCAGGTGGGCACTGGCAGGACTGATGTCCCGATCACGGCCGCCGGTGATCGGCTCTTTTATTTTCTCCTCGCGCTGTCAGCGCGAGGAGGAATAATAGCCGATTACCGGCTCCGTTATATCACATGATCAGCTGATCACGTGATAAGGGGTCAGGATCGACCCCTTGCTCTGATCGGTGATCAGGCGAGTCTCATAGACTCGCCGATCACAGAGCGCGTCGCGCGCGCCCCTCAGGGGGCGCGCAGGCCGTTCGTGCACGGGACTACGTCAATAGACATAGTCCCGGAAAAGGAGATCCGTGCTGTAGCCGTCATTCGGCTATAGCGTGGGTCTCAAGTGGTTAAAGAGTTACTAAAGCCAGGACCCTGCATTCACTATTTCTGGTCTTCCACAGTACACAGAACACGGAAATGCAATTATTTTACCAAATATAAACTGCTAAATAAATTTTCTTATCAGCATTGCACAGTAGTCTTGTGACTTCTATCAGTGTTTGGTTAAAGCATGTAGGGGGATTTTTCATTCTCTCCTGATTGTCCTATGAGGCTGCAGGACCCCTAACCCCTCTGTGCTGATTGGCCCTGTGCTGAGCACCCTCCCGAAAACAAAATTCTCTAGCAATACACACCAAACTGAGCACATGCAGAGTGTCCCCCAAGGCTCTGTTCTATCAGTAGATGGATTGGGGACAGTGCAGCTATGGTCAACATCTCAAGCTCCTCATACAGGTACATGGCAGTGCCCCAGTAAGCCAACATGTTTGGCAAGTCAGAAATATTATTCGTATTTGGTTCAAAGGCAGGAAAAAAAGAATTTTAGGGGCCATAACCCTTGGCAGGGCGGCCTTAACTTTTGGGCTTACCGGTTACCTCCGCTTGGCTGGTTCTTCCACGTCTAGGGGTTCCCAGGGTTAGTCCCCAACAACTTTGGACGCTGACACCATAAAAGTCCTTTAGAAAGGTTTTTATTTGCAGGGGTAACATCCAACAAACATAGTCTCGTATAGGAACAGAGGGCAAGGGTGAAGAAACAACTGGCATGGACCATAGGGTGAGTACATGGATTGAAAACTGGCTACAAGGGCGAGTTCAGAGGGTGGTGATAAATGGGGAGTACTCGGAATGGTCAGGGGTGGGTAGTGGGATCCCCCAGGGTTCTGTGCTGGGACCAATCCTATTTAATTTGTTCATAAACGACCTGGAGGATGGGGTAAACAGTTCAATCTCTGTATTTGTGGACGATATTAAGCTAAGCAGGGCAATAACTTCTCCGCAGGATGTGGAAACCTTGTAAGAAGATCTGAACAAATTAATGGGGTGGGCAACTACATGGCAAATGAGGTTTAATGTAGAAAAATGTAAAATAATGCATTTGGGTGGCAAAAATCTGAATGCAATCTATACACTGGGGGGGAGAACCTCTGGGGGAATCTAGGATGGAAAAGGACCTGGGGGTCCTAGTAGATGATAGGATCAGCAATGGCATGCAATGCCAAGTTGCCTGCGATCAACTCCAGGGATAAAATGATAATTCTCCTGCTCTACAAGACTCTGGTCCGGCCGCACCTGAAGTATGCTTTCCAGTTCTGGGCACCAGTCCTCAGGAAGAATTACTGGAAATGGAGCGAGTACAAAGAAGGGCAACAAAGCTAATAAAGGGTCTGGAGGGCATTAGTTATGAGGAAAGGTTGCGAGCACTGAACTTATTCTCTCTGGAGAAGAGACGGTTGAGAGGGGATATGATTTCAATTTATAAATACCGTACTGGTGACCCCAAAATAGGGATAATGCTTTTTTTTCGGAAGGGAGTTTAATAAGACTCGTGGCCACTCATTAAAATGAGAAGAAAAGAGGTTTAACCCTAAACTACGTAGAGGGTTCTTTACTGCAAGAGCGGCAAGGATGTGGAATTCCCTTCCACAGGCGGTGGTCTCAGCCTTTTTTCAACCTCACCTACTATGTAACTATGACACCCAAAATTTACTGGCACATCCTAGTTTTTACTGACATTTCCAAAAGTTACAAAATTCTAAGTGCAAATTTCAGTATTTAGGCTACAAATAAGTTCATGATGCAGTCAGCGATGTGATGCAATGGAGATTAGGGCAAAAAAAACGTATTTGTTATTTTATTTTCAATATAGTACATAAGTATCTCAGGGACAGGACTCAGAAGGGCAAGAAATTGGAATGGGTGGCAAACACGTGAAACTCCAGTCCAAACAGCGCAGACAGTCCTGCTGCCAGCTCCCGCAGATCCACACATGAGGCTTCGGCTGCTCCGCTCGGCTTCCTTGCACCATGACATCACATGACACGCTCGGGCACTGCCTCCGCCTGACCCGACCCCACCAGCCCCCACTGGTAGTTCCCAAACACACTATAGAAGGCAATGAAACAAAAAATGCCACTCCAGGAGAGTGAGTCTCTGGTCAATCCCTAAAAAATTAGTCAGGTGCTAGCCCAGCTCGCATGCTATGTAAAATAAGGAAATGATTCCGGATGGCTGCACTTCCAAAAATCCCTTTATTGAAGCTTCATATGACAAGTGCTTGACAGATGGAGCAGGGGACAAAGAGGTAGACGCATTTCACGCAAATGTTAGCGCTTAGTCATTACCTTAACACTATAGCAGGCACTCGGATGGTTTTGGCTGGCTTCAGGCCAGAAACTACGTATGCACAGTTCCAAGCGGAGCATCACAGCCATATTTTTAACTGGCAAACTTTTTCCTCTTATGCCGCGTACACACGACCAAACTTTCCGGCAGAAAAGATCTGACTGAATCATTCCGTCTGATATTCCGATCATGTGTGGGATAATAATCGATCGTATTTCTTTAAAAAATTCAGATGGACCTAGAAATAGAACATGTTTCAAATCTTTCCGCTGGAATCAATTCCTATCGGGAAAACCGTTTGTCTGTATGCTGGTCCGACGGACCAAATACGACACAAGGGTAGCTATTGGCTACTGGCTATTGAACTTCCTTTTTTAGTCCCGTCATACGTCATCACATTCAAAACGAACGGACTTTGGTGTGGGCAAGTCCGTTCGGAACTCCGTTAGGAAGACCGTCAGACCTTTTCTGCCGGAAAGTCTGGTCTTGTGTACGCGGCATTTACTGTCAGGAAAAAAGTTTCCTGTTTTTTTTATTGGCTGCCAGCAAAATAGTTTTTCACTAATGCTAGGTTTCTCACATGAGTTTTCCATGCTCGCGCTATGGTGATCTTAGCTACCAGAGAAATAAAGGAGGTGAGAGTCCTGAGATTTATAGGTAACTCACTCGATAGATCAGAAAATAGTGCTTCATAAACCTTTTTTTAAATGTAACATTATACCAAATTTATTTTTATTTATTTTTTACTTAATCTCCACACTTTTGTTTCTGTAACTCAAAAAGTTCAGATTTATTTTCTGTGCAGCTATGGTAACAAACAATCTTGTCAATAGAATTTCCCAGAATTCCCGCTCCATCTCTACTAATTGGCTCACACTTTTCCCCAGGAATCCTGCACAGGGCTTGAGGTCAAATTGCATAAATCCCCTGCAATAAAAGATTCATTTTTGTTGAGATACTTTCAAACCGTTTCAAAATATAAAGGATGTATAATTTTGTATTACAACGCTAATGCCGCGTACACACGATCAAATTGTCTGGCATACTTAGTCCGACATACAATCTGGCGGATAGTCTGGCGGACTTTCTACTGAACGGACTTGGCCACACACGGACACACAGAAAGTCTGACGTTCGCTTGCGCGATGACGTACAGTGCGTACGACGGGACTAGAAAAAGGAAGTTCAATAGCCAGTAGCCAATAGCTTCCTTTTTTGTACTTGCTTCTGAGCATGCGTCATTCTTAGTCCGCCGTACTAGCATACTGACGAACGTATTGTCCGCTGAAACCCAAGTCTGACTGGAAGATTGGAGTGCAAAAATACTTTCTTAGTCCGCCGGACTTCACGCTGGAAAAGTCCGCTGAAGCCCACACATGATCGAAATGTCCGCTGAAATGCGTTTTGGCGGACTAAGTACGTCGGACAATCTGATTGTGTGTACGCGGCATAAGACTGATCACAGGATTATAGTGAAGCAGACAATGCGATTCATCAGTCACGTTTCAGGAACACGGTGACATGCCTATCGCAACACCTAGAGAGGCAGGTAAGGCTCTGCGGTAAAGTTTGCTAACGTCTTTGAAAAGTATATAGTTGACCTGGAGGAGTTTTCTTCCTAACATAACTGAAGTTTCACTTTAGAGAAAATACATGTTTCAGAGGAAGACTAGACAGCAGATTTCTGAAATGTGCGGATGCCTAAATTGTTAGCATTTTGCTATTCTTAGGAGCTTAATTAATGGGTACAGTGGTTGCTTGCAATGTAGCACCCTGTAGAAACTGAATACGTTTTCATTTTTACTGGGTCATATAATTTTTTCCTGTGTGGATATTGATTGGCGGGTCACTACAACCAAAGCTGACACTTGCCCTGGATTGGAGTGATTGTAGCAAAATAAGTGCACTTGCAACAACACAGTTGAGTACTGTGAGTTTATATATATATATATATATTGGGAAAAAAATCTCTCTTTTTTTTTTCTTTATCTACCAATTTTTCATAAGGACATAGAAGCAGTCACAGAAAGCATAGTTGAAATACGAAGAATTCATGAGCCACTTTAAGGTACATACAGAGTGTTCCATAACAAAATATGATGGCCTCCATTAATAGCCCAAAAATCATGAAAGGGAAGGGTAACAGCTCGACCACTTTCCAGTCCCACATGTTAAAATAGGAGAGGAGCTATAAGAAGAGAAAAAAAGGGGAAAAGAGCAGAAAAGGATGAAAGGCGAGAAATAAGAGGGGTAAAGAAATCAGGGAAGATGGAAGGGGAATGAGGAAGAAAAGGAAGGGGAACCACTGTGATACTTTTTTAATTTCCACTAGTGTTGCACTGAAACCAGTGCTGCACAAATATTTATACTCGTGCAAATGCTCCGATCCCTGAAACTGACACTTTTCACGCTTGGTTCTTTCAGCAAGCCAGCAATTACAGGTTGTTAAGGAGCGGGGATGTCGCGTCCTTAACAACCAATGACTCATTCAGCTGTCATTGGGGATCCCCTGTTGACAGCTGAAGTGTAAACATAGTGCCGGCAATTGGAGCTGTAAAAAAAAAAAAAAAAAGCAGACAGGCAATGTTTCTCTAAAACAGAAAGATAAAAAGAAACATTGGGGGTTATTTTTATGAAAGGCAAATCCATTTTGCACTGCAAGTGCACTTAGAAGTACAGTTGCTCTAAATCTAAGGGGTAGATCTGAAATGAGGGGAAGCTCTGCTGATTTTATCATCCAATCATGTGCAAGCTAAAATGCTGTTTTTCATTTTCCTTGCATGTCCCCCTCGGATCTACAGCGACTTTACTTCCAAGTGCACTTGCAGTGCAAAGTGTAGTTTCCTTTAGTAAATAACCCCCGTTGTTTCTTTTTGTATCTTTCTGTTTATTCATCCATAGATCAAAGGGATGAACTTCGATCTGCCGATGAAGTCAGTTTAAAGCAAACTGTCAAGTAAAAAAATATATATATTTTAGTTTTTTTTCTATTAAATGTTCCTCTGTTTAAACCCCTTATTAATTCTTTATTTACTCTTATCAGCCTTAATGTTTCACTGCGGCAGGTTGGCTCCGCCACAGTTTCACTGCGGCAGGTTGGCTCCGCCACGAAAAATTGCGCTATATTACGTGATCTCGCAAGGCTTGTATAGCAGTTCCCGCGGAGTTGATGTCCACGGGGATACCCGCGATTGTCTCAAATTACTGTATTTATAATATAAAAGTGCATGCAGGGCACTGCACAGACCACTAGGGACAAAGGGGGTGTGTCATTTTTAATACAGTACTGTAATCTGTAAGATTACAGTGCTGTGTGTTTTGTGTCTTTTTACTTTTTTGAATTTACCGCCGTTCTCCGCTCCCGTGCGCCGTAACGTCACAGGCAACGGAGCTCGGCGGCATTCGGCACTGTGAATCAAGCGGAGGACGGCTCAATCACACAGCGCGGAGGACATCGCTGGATCCAGGGGACAAGGTGAGTAACTCTCCCTGTGTCCTCCCCTGCATCCAGCGATGCGATCCCGAGTTTGGCTCGGGGTTACCACTCCTGTTAGTGAAATCCCAACCGCTAGGGGGGTTAATGCCAATGGTCCCAAAAATGTGTCAAAAGTGTCCGATGTGTCCGCTATAATGTCGCAATCATGAAAAAAATCGCTGATCGCCGCCATTACTAGTAAAAAAAAAAAATTATTAATAAAAATGCCATAAAACTATCTCCTATTTTGTAGACGCTATAACTTTTGCACAAACCAATCAATAAACGCTTATTGCAATCTTTTTTACCAAAAATATGTAGAAGAATACGTATCTAAACTGAGGATTTTTTTTGGGATATTTATTATAGCAAAAAGTTAAAAATATTGTTTTTTTTTCAAAATTGTTGCTCTTTTTTTGTTTATAGCACAAAAAATAAAAACTGCAGAGGTGATCAAATACCGCCAAAAGAAAGCTCTATTTGTGGGAAAAAAAGGACGTCAATTTTGTTTGGGAGCAACGTTGCGCGATTCGGAACAACGCCGCGCAACTGTCAGTTAAATCGATGCAGTGCCGAATTGCAAAAAGTGCTCTGGTCTTTGGCCAGCCAAATCCTCCGGGGCTGAAGTGGTTAATTAACTCTATATTCTTCTTCTCCATTTAATTATTATTTTCCTGCTGTTTTTTTTTTTTTGTTGCTTACTTCTAGTTTATAAACTATTAATAATGACAACTTTTTTTTTGTTTACTTTGTTTATTAATATTTTTACACCTTTAACATATATTTACATATTTCACATTAAACAAAGCGCAACATTTAAAAAAAAAAAAAGATTTAATTTGTAAATAACTTTTCAATGCTTTGTACCATTGTAGACAGCTGAAGTGCGAACAAAACAAAATTTGTATCGGCAAGCACTAAAATAAAAAAAATATCTGTGTATCCCCATTTCGGACCTTAGAAGAAGGGAATATACCCCAAAAGCGTGCCCTAAAAATTAGACTGTTAGTGTAAAAAAAAAAAGAAGTATCACAGACAGTACTCAACTGCTCTGGAATGGATTATTTCATCAGCACAATGATAAAGGGGGTCATCATTGCATACAATACTATGGAACATACTAAGTCATACTATGTACTAGGCAAATTAATACTTGCCCATATTCCACCTATGGCCATTGAATGAAATGAATTGAAATTAAATGAATTAAATATGCTGCAAGTTTTTTTTTTTTTTTAGTTTTTTTTTAGTTAGGTTAGTAAATACTCCACCTTGCAAACAACCTGTAAAGTTGGTTTTTAAAATAATTATAATAATCACAAGATTAATTCATCACTGTTAGATGCATAAAGGGTTACTGGTCTGTACATAGTATTTACTATGATCGGGGCCACTCTTTGCAAAACAAACTGCACAGTGGAGGTAAGTATGACATAGTAAGAGAGGCTGAAAAAAAGACACAAGTCCATCAAGTCCAACCTATGTGTGTGATTATATGTCAGTATTACATTGTATATCCCTGTATGTTGCAGTCGTTCTTGAAACTATCAATGCCCCCCGCTGAGACCAGCGCCTATGGAAGGGAATTCCACATCCTTGCTGCTCTTACAGTAAAGAACCCTCTACGTAGTTTAAGGTTACACCTCTTTTCTTCTAATTTTAATGAGTGGCCACGAGTCTTGTTAAACTCCCTTTTGCAAATTTTTTTTAGCCCTATTGTGGGGTCACCAGTATGGTAATTGTATATTGAAATCATATCCCCTCTCAACCGTCTCTTCTGTAGAGAAAATAAGTTCAGTGCTCGCAACCTTTCCTCATAACTATTATCCTCCAGACCCTTTATTAGCTTTGTTGCCCTTCTTTGTACTCGCTCCATTTCCAGTACATCCTTCCTGAGGACTGGTGCCCAGAACTGGACAGCATACTCCAGGTGCGGCCGGACCAGAGTCTTGTAGAGCGGGAGTATTATTGTTTTATCTCTGGAGTTGATCCCCTTTTTAATGCCAATATTCTGTTTGCTTTGTTAGCAGCAGCTTGGCATTGCATTCCATTACTGAGCATGTCATCTACTAGGAACCCCAGGTCCTTTTCCATCCTAGATCCCCCCCCCCCCCCCCCAGTGTATAGATTGCATTCATATTTTTGCCACCCAAATGCATTATTTTAAATTTTTCTACATTGAACCTCATTTGCCATGTAGTTGCCCACCCCATTAATTTGTTCAGATCTTTTTGCAAGGTTTACACATCCTGCGGAGAAGTTATTGCCCTGCTTAGCTTACTATCGTCTGCAAATAAAGAGATTGAACTGTTTACCCCATCCTCCAGGTCATTTATGAACAAATTAAATAGGATTGGTCCCAGCACAGAACCCTGGAGAACCCCACTACCCACCCCTGACCATTCTGAGTACTTCCCATTTATCACCACCCTCTGAACCCTCCCTTGTAGCCAGTTTTCAATCCATGTACTCACCCTATGGTCCATGCCAACAGACCTTATTTTGTACAGTAAATGTTGATGGGGAACTGTCAAATGCTTTTGTAAAATTCAGATACACCATGTCTACGGGTCTTCCTTTATGTAGCTGGCAACTCACCTCCTCATAGAAGGTTAGTAGATTGGTTTGGCAAGAATGATTCTTCATGAATCCATGCTGATTACTGCTAATGATACCGTTCTCATTACTAAAATCTTGTATATAGTCCCTTATCATCCCCTCCAATGTACACACGGCCGGGATTTCCGATGAAAACAGTCCTATGGGAGCTTCTCATTGGATTTTCCGACCGTGTGTATGCCCATTGATCTTTTTCTGTCGGCATTTCCGACAGTCTTTAGATTGAGAGCCTGTTCTTAATTTTTCAGATGGAAAACCTTTCTATCAGATTTTTCCGATAGTGTATGCAATTCCGACACTAAAAATCCCGACGCATGCTCGGAAACAATTCGACGCATGCTCTGAAGCATTAAACTTCCTTTTTATAGTGCCATTGAACGTATTGTATGTTGCAGTGTTATTGACCGTCGGAATTTGGTGTGGCCGTGTGTAGGCAAGACAGTTTGAGCGAAATTCCTTCAGAATTCCGACGGGAAAACCATCAGAGCTTTTTCCGACGAGAATTCCGATCGTGTGTACGCGGCACAAGAGTTTACATACTATTGATGTTAGGCTAACTCTAATTCCCAAGGATGTATTTTGGGTCCTTTTTAAATATTGGTGCTACATTGGCTTTTCTTCAATCAGTTGGTATCTTTCCAGTCAGTAGACTGTCAGTAAAGATTAGGAACAATGGTCTGGCAACTACTTGACTGAGTTCCCTAAGTACCCTCGGGTGCAAGCCACCTGGTCACGGTGATTTATTAATGTTAAGTTTGTCTCTCTTCCGCTATGTGTCTTTTATGTTCTATTTTAGCCGTACTTATTGCACCCTTACATTTCTTGTTGCACTCTTTAGAAAGTCTGAATGCTGATGATGATTGTATTTTTTGAAGGCCTTCTCCTTTGCTTTTATATGCATTTTTACATTGGAGTTAAGCCATCCAGGACTTTTGTTCGCTCTTTTAAATTTATTACCCAATGGGATGCATTGGCTAATGCCCTTATTTAATATGCTCTTAAAGCAAACCCATCTCTCCTCCATGTTCTTTGTTCCTAAGATTTTATCTCAATGTATGCCTCCTAGCAAGGTTTGTAGTTAAAGAGGAAGTAAACCCTTTATGTGTCACTTACCTGACAAAGGAGCCATCGATGTCACCGCTGTTCCCTGTAGTCCGGAGCATCCATCTTCTTCCTGGTATCGCTGCTCCGGCCACTCACAGCGCCGGAGCAGCGATGATGTCACTCCCACGCATGCGCACGGGAGCCGCCACTAACGGCATATCGCCGTTAGCAGCGGCATGCCGCTAAATGACGATAGTGCACCTGCGCGCTGCTGTCTACGGCGCATGCGCTGTAGACAGCTGTTACTGTCTTTTAGTAAATATCTCCTAAACCGTGTAGGTATTTCTTGGACCTACAGGTAAGCCTTAATCTAGGCTTACCTGTAGGTCAAAGTGGTTTGTAAGAGTTTACAACCACTTTAAGGGAGGTTGGCTCTATTGAAATTCAGTGTCTTTGTATTCCCCTTATGTTTCCTATTTGTGTGATTAATACTGAAGCCAATTGACCTGTGATCGCTGTTCCCTAAATTGCCCTGTATTTCCACATCCATGATCAGGTCTGTATTGTTGGTAATCAGTAGATCCAGTAACTCTTTATTTCTAGTTGGTGCGTCTACCATCTGACCCATAAAATTGTCCTGCAAGACATTTAGAAACTGGCAAGCCTTAGATGAATGCGCGGTTCCCTCCGCCCAGTCTATGTCTGGATAATTAAAATCCCCCATTATGATAACACTTCCCATCTTTGCTGCTAATCCAGATTGTTAATCCCTCAGGTTAGGGGGCCTATAACATACTCCCAGTATTCATTTCCTCTTAGCTTCATCCCTTTGGAGCTCTACCCATAAGAATTCCACCTCCTCCCTAGCTCCCTTAGTGATGTCATTTCTCATATTCACTTGTACATTATTCTTGATATATAGGCATACTCCTCCCTCTTTTTTACCCTCTCTATCCTTGCCAGCCAATTATGAGAACTGTTGAACCAAGTCTCTGAAATTCCCACAAAATCCGAATCCTTCTTGTACAGCAGTATCTCTGGTTCACCCATCTTGTCCGCCAGGCTCCTGGCATTGGTGAACATGCCACGTAGTTTACACCGGTCGTATATTATCCTCTTATTGGGTGTTCCATGATTGCAACTAGGACTTGGTACTATACTTACCTTGAGTTTATGTGCTTATGTGGTCAACCTACCACTAATGCCCCCGATAATACCCTCTGGAATATGTTCCACGTTGACTATCTCTACCTCTGGACCCCCCATCACCTAGTATAAAAACCCCTCTATCTTTTTGGCCATCTTCATTCCCAGCTGATCTGCATCCTCCTCATTTAGGTGCAGTCTGTCTCTTCTATATTACTGGTTATCGACTAAGAATTCTGCTCAGTCTTCCAGGAACCCAAACCCCTTCTTACTCCACCAGCTCTTCAGCCACTTGTTTACTTCCCTAATCTCCCTCTGCCTTTCTGGTGTAGCTCGATGTACCAGTAGTATTCTGAGAATACTACCTTAGAGGTCCTTTTCCTCAATTTAGCTTCTAAAATCGTTCTTTAGGACGCACCATCTTCCTCTGACTTTGTCATTGGTGCCAAAGTGCACCATGACAGCCGGGACTTCCCCAGGCCCTCCCAGTAATCTGTCCACCAGATCCGTGATGTGCCAAACCCGAGCGCCCGATAGACAACATACTGTTCGGCGCTTCAGGTCTTTGTTACAGATTCACCTCTGTCCTTCTAAGAATTGAGTCCCCTACCACCTGAATCTGTCTTTCCTTTCCCTTCACTTCCCCCCCACTCTCACTGGAGGAGTTCTTCCCCCGGCAGCTAGGAGAGTCTCTCAGCTCCAGTAGTGCTGGTCCCTGACTGGTTTCACCAATGCTCCAGCCCAGGATCGGCCTCCCTGGCACTTCCCCCTCTACCCTTCCTGACTGTCACCCATCTACTCTTTCGTAGTGGCTGCACCTCTTTGTCTCCACCCACCTCTGTGCTGGCCCCTGCCGTGTACATTCCTGGCTCTCCTTTAGTATGGAGGGACTTCTCAGTGTTGACAGTTGCTTCCCCAGATTCAGAACCTGGGCTTCCAGGTAAACAATGTGCTTACATTTTGCACAGCAGTATTCACCCTCGATTGGAGTTTCAACTGCTTGCTGCTTGCTTTTATCTGGCCCTTGGGGAACCATTTTTATTCACTGATACCTACAATGGGGCATAATTACTCCCAATGGCATCCAACAGTGGGGCCCAATGACGCCAACAATGGGGCACAATTCTTTCCAATGACACCAACAATGGGGCATTTGTTTACCCCCACTGATAATGGGACCTTTTCTACTCCCCATGGTCACAGTCTGGATGCCCCTTAAGTCTGAAGGACAGTAAACAGGCCCTTTGTTTAGAAAGTTTGCAGACCCTTGGCAAACAGTATATGTACTGGAATTTTATTTATTTTACTAGTAATGGCGGTGATCAGTAACATATAGTGGGACTGTGATTGTGTGGTGGGAAATCTGACAGTAACTGACCCTTGGCTGATTAACTGCCACTGACATCTCCAGTGACACTAATACAGTGATCAATGGTAATACTATACACTGTCACTGTACTAATGACATTGCATAGGAAGAGAGTCAACATCTAGGGGCAATCAAAGGGTTAATTAAACTAGTATGATTTAGTCAAACTTTGCATATAAAACAGATCCAGGTCTTCATTTGACATTAGAAGACCAAAAATGAGTTTTTCTGCCTTTGAACTATGGAAGCCACTCTTCAAAAAATAGTCCAAATAGATGGAAGACACTGTTCATCTAGTGCTGTATACCTATCAGGAAATGTCTCTGTAGAGTTTTTACAAATCCAAAGTATGTATAGAGGCCCTCATTGGTTTTGTAGTGTAGATAATTCAAAGCATCAGCGTTTTATTGTCAACATTGTATGGAGCTCAGTCCATATTTCCCAAGATGTCTTAAGAAAGATGGACTGAGCTTCATTAAAACATTGAAGATAGAACACTGTTAATTGAAACCATCCAAAATTGTAGCACAGCTCCAGACTTGCTCCTCTCTTTCTCACTGTGAATGCCCAGGATGTTGAATCAAGAGGCCCGTCTCTACATGTCAACTAAGAATGTTAATCAATTGGAAGCCATGCACCAGAATCAAAGTTTATTAAACTGTCAATGATACAAGTGCCTCCATATTGTCCTCCTCCAGGGCCTGGCAATCAAGCCATCATAGGTAAAATGTGGTAAGGAGGGGCTGTCCTTCAGTGGAGACAATATGGAGACACTTTTATCGTTGAAAGTTTAATAAAGAGCTTTGGAAGAAGGAGATTCTGGTGTGCAGCTTCTTTCTCTCTCACCTGGAGGCCAGTCCTGCTGGGCCTATATTAAGGTAGGGGCCTGGAGCTGTAACTCCAATAGCCCTTACGTTAATCCAGCCTTGCCTAGGACTGCAGAGACTATACAGTCTCAAAGGGTCCCAAGGGTAGCCACTGCACTGTACACCCAAAAAGAAATCCATACAAATCCAAAACCATTATAGAGAAGGGTTTCACCAATGATGCCTGGCTGTCCTTTGGTGGGGACAATATGGAGGCACTTTTATCATTGGCGGTTTATTAAAGAACTTTGGATAAAGGAGAGTCTGGTGTGCAGCTTCTACTGAGCAACAATAAAACACTGTTGCTCTGAATGATCTCCACTGCAAGACCCGTCTCAATACTGGTTTTGGATTTGTGTGGACTTATTTTTGGGTATACAGTACAGTCGCTACCCTTGGGAACCTTGGGACTGTAGAGTCTCTGTAGTTCTAGGTAAGGCTGGATTATTGTAGGGGCTATTGGAGCTGCAGCTCCAGGCTTCTACCTTAACCACTTCAATACCAGGCACTTAAACACCTTCCTGCCCAGACCAATTTTCAGCTTTCAGTGCTGTCGCCCTTTGAATGACAATTGCGCGGTCATGCTACACTGTACCCAAATGAAATTTTTATCATTTTTTTCCACAAATAGAGCTTTCTTTTGGTGGTATTTGATCACCTCTGGGATTTATTTTTTGCTAAACAAATAAAAAAATACCGAAAATTTTGAAAAAAAAAATGTTTTTTTTTGTTTCAGTTTCAAAACTTTGCAAATAAGTAAGTTTTCTCCTTCACTGATGGGCACTGATGGGGTTACACTGATGGGCAATGATAAGGCGGCACTGATGGGCACTGATGAGGTGGCACCAATGAAGTGGCACTGATGAGGTGGCATTGATGGACACCGATATGTGGCACTGATAGGCGGCACTGATGGGTGGCACTGATGGGCGACACGGATGGGCACTGATAGGTGGCACAAATTGGCATGGATAGGTGGCACAGGTGGGCATGGGTTAGGCGGCACAGGTGGGCATGGGTAGACGGCACAGGTGGGCATGGGTAGGTGGCACAGGTGGGCATGGGTAGGCGGCACAGGTGGGCATGGGTAGGCGGCACAGGTGGGCACTGATAGGCGGCACAGATGGGAACTGATAGGCGGCATTGTATTATAATATATTATACTAATGGATGCCAATCAGTGCCAATCAATAATGCATGCCAATCAGTGATGCCCATTGTGGGCACTAATTGGCACCCATTATGGGCACTGATTGGCATCCATTGTGGCACTGATTGCAATCCCTGGTGGTCTAGGGTGGCATACCTTTGTCCTTGGCATCCCCGGTGGTCTAGTGGCGTCCCTGGTGGTCCAGTGTGGGCATCCTCGGGGGGGCTGTGCTGATAATCGATCAGCACAGACCCCCCCCCCTGTCAGAGGAGCAGCCGATCGGCTCTCCTCTACTCGCGTCTGACAGACGCGAGTGAGGAAAAGCCGATCACCGGCTTTTCCTATTTACACTGTGATCAGCCGTGATTGGACACGGCTGATCACGTGGTAAAGAGTCTCCGTCGGAGACTCTTTACCGAGATTGTAGTTGCCGGGTGTCAGACTGACACCCCGCAACAACGATCGCCGCGATGTGCGCCCCCGGGGGCGCGCAGCGGCTCATAATCCTGATCACGTCATATGACGCCTGGTCAGGATTATGAAACCACTTTGCCGCCGCCTATTTGCTATAGGGCGGGTGGCAAGTGGTTAATATAGGCCAAGCAGGGGTAGCCTCCATTCTGGGCCAGTAGGGGGCCCCATGAGAGGCTCCTGGTACCAACACCTGCAGCAGGGGGAATTTGACAGTTGGTGGTGCATTACAGGGGCAAGTACCAGCAACAATCTCCCTGTATAGCTCTCATTGAAACATCTGAAAGTCACCTTTCCTCCTCTCCTTCCTACAGCTTTCAGCTGCTTCATGGAAAACCAAAAAGGGAGATTGGTGCTTTTAATTGCACCTGCCCCCCCCCCCCCCCCTCACTGCACCTATCACCACTGATTGCCATTGAGATTCCCCTGATCTCTGGTAAAATTGGAAAATAATCAATAAAAATAACCTACTAAGACCATCCACTGCCCCATTGACACCATCAATTTTTTTTTAAAGAATAATAAAAATATAAATTGTAATAAATAATAATAAAAATCCACTGCTCTACTGACACCATCCACTACGCCTCCCCCTAATAAAGCATTGTGAAAAACAATGTAAAAAAAAAAAAGAAAAAAACTGCAGAAAATAATAAAAAATTAAAAAAAAAAAGTCCCAGCAACCACAGTGCACAATTCAATGTTGTACAAAGATTTTTTTTATTTTTACTTTTTTAATTCAGTGTGGTGAAACAACATGCAAAGCATATACATAAACAAAGGAATGTATTACACCAAAGGGAGCAGAGATCCTTACAATTTGAATTAAAAAGATCATAATTACAAGGTTGACAAGGTTTCCCATAGGGAGATTCATAATGAATGGCTTAATACAATAGCATAAAGCTTGTAGACCCATGAGAGGTCCTCCGACAGCCAGCTAATAGACATCACCCCAAAATGGGTAAGGGAGAGCAAATTACCTAATAGTGAGGTTTTGTGAGTAGAATAATATTAGACTAAACTGAGAGGAGAAAAAGGCAGAGAAAGAGAAGAGAGGGAGGTGGACAAGCCGGGAAGGAGGTGTGGGGAGGAGAGGAGGGTCCCGTCAGGTCCAATTGGCATTGTGCTGGTTCGTGGCCGGTGGTCACGAAGAAAGAAGAGAGCGGACGATGGTCAAGTGCTCGGTGTCATCCAGCCATGGGCCCCAGACTCTGAGATACTTTGCTTGAGTGTCAGGAAGTATGGATGTCAATTTTTTCACATGTTGTGGTCTCCAAGAGCCAAGTAAACTTAGCCCAATTTTTTTGTATGTGTATATAAAGTGAAGTAGCGCTAATTAAACCAATATAATAAACGGTAACTAAATTATATCTAACCAAATATCAACAGGGGATAAACGTATCCATAAACAGTGATAAGTAATGTTCAAAGAAGTAATAATAATATTCACACAACACGTGATCCAAATTAATGTGAGTAAAGTGCAATAAATCCTAATGTGGAAAAAATTTTTTTAACATTTATATATATTCCTTGATATCAAAAAATTATCAAAAAAAATAAAAAAATAAATATAAATTAGAAATTTGAATAGAGTGCAATACTGGGAAAGTGTAATCCAAAGAATATGAGCAGTCCAGAAAATAAATAAATAAATAAATAAATAAATAAATATATATATATATATATATATATATATATATATATATATATATATATATATATATATATATATATATATATATATATATATATATATAATATTATATAAATAGTCCAATAAAGCAACAATGGAATAATGAACTAATGCTCTAAAATGCACTATTATTAAAGTGCAGGGCATTGTGCAAATAATGGCATATAATCCAAAACAGGGATCAAAATGGATGATATGCCATTATTTGCACAAAGCACTGCACTTTAATAACAGTGCATTTTTAGAGCATTAGTTAATTATTCCATCATTGCTTTATTGGACTATTTATATAATATGTATATATATATATATATATATATATATATATATATACAGTGCCTTGCGAAAGTATTCGGCCCCCTTGAACTTTTCAACCTTTTGCCACATTTCAGGCTTCAAACATAAAGATATAAAATTTTTATTTTTTGTGAAGAATCACCAACAAGTGGGACACAATTGTGAAGTGGAACGAAATCTATTGGATTTTTGAAACTTTTTTAACTAATAAAAAAATGAAAAGTGGGGCAGGCAAAATTATTCGGCCCCCTTGCGTTAATACTTTGTAGAGCCACCTTTTGCTGCGATTACAGCTGCAAGTCGCTTGGGGTATGTCTCTATCAGTTTTGCACATCGAGAGACTGAAATTCTTGCCCATTCTTCCTTGCAAAACAGCTTGAGCTCAGTGAGGTTGGATGGAGAGCGTTTGTGAACAGCAGTTTTCACCTCTTTCCACAGATTCTCAATTGGATTCAGGTCTGGACTTTGACTTGGCCATTCTAACACCTGGATACGTTTATTTGTGAACCATTCCTTTGTAGATTTTGCTGTATGTTTGGGATCATTGTCTTGTTGGAAGATAAATCTCCGTCCCAGTTTCAGGTCTTTTGCAGACTCCAACAGGTTTTCATCCAGAATGGTCCTGTATTTGGCTGCATCCATATTCCCCTCAATTTTAACCATCTTCCCTGTCCCTGCTGAAGAAAAGCAGGCCCAAACCATGATGCTGCCACCACCATGTTTGACAGTGGGGATGGTGTGTTGAGGGTGATGAGCTGTGTTGCTTTTACGCCAAACATATCGTTTTGCATTGTGGGCAAAAAGTTTGATTTTGGTTTCATCTGACCAGAGCACCTTCTTCCACATGTTTGGTGTGTCTCCCAGGTGGCTTGTGGCAAACTTTAGACGAGACTTTTTATAGATATCTTTGAGAAATGGCTTTCTTCTTGCCACTTTTCCATAAAGGCCAGATTTGTGCAGTGTACGACTGATTGTTGTCCTATGGACAGACTCTCCCACCTCAGCTGTAGTTCTCTTCAGTTCATCCAGAGTGATCATGGGCCTCTTGGCTGCATCTCTGATCAGTCTTCTCCTTGTCTGAGCTGAAAGTTTAGAGGGACGGCCAGGTCTTGGTAGATTTGCAGTGGTCTGATACTCCTTCCATTTCAAAATGATCACTTGCACAGTGCTCCTTGGGATGTTTAAAGCTTGGGAAATCTTTTTGTATCCAAATGCGGCTTTAAACTTCTCCACAACAGTATTACGGACCTGCCTGGTGTGTTCCTTGGTCTTCATGATGCTCTCTGCGCTTTCAACAGAACCCTGAGACTATCACGGAGCAGGTGCATTTATACAGAGACTTGATTACACACAGGTGGATTCTATTTATCACCATCAGTCATTTAGGACAACATTGGATCATTCAGAGATCCTCGCTGAACTTCTGGAGTAAGTTTGCTGCACTGAAAGTAAAGGGGCCGAATAATTTTGCACGCACCACTTTTCAGTTTTTTATTTGCTAAAAAAGTTTAAAATATCCAATAGATTTCGTTCCACTTCACAATTGTGTCCTACTTGTCGGTGATTCTTCACAAAAAATTAAAATTTTATATCTTTATGTTTGAAGCCTGAAATGTGGCAAAAGGTTGAAAAGTTCAAGGGGGCTGAATACTTTCGCAAGACACTGTACATATATATATATATATGTATGTATATATGTATATATATATATATATATATATTTATTTATATTTATTTTTTGGACTGCTCATATTCTTTGGATTACACTTTACCAGTATTGCACTCTATTCAACTTTCTAATTAATATTTCTATTTTTATTATTTTTTGGTAATTTTTTGATATCAAGGAATATATATAAATGTAAACATTTTTTTTCCACATTAAGATTTATTGCACTTTATTCACATTAATTTGGATCACGTGTTGTGTGAATATTATTATTACTTCTTTGAACATTACTTATCACTCTTTATGGATACGTTTATCCCCTGTTGATATTTGGTTAGATACAATTTATTTACTGTTTATTGTATTGGTTTAATTAATTAGCGCTACTTCACTTTATATACACAGTTTTTTTATGGGTGTTGGTAACACTTTAGAAGTTTAGCTGCTTCTTATTTCCATTTAGCACTTTATCAATTAATATTTATTTGTAGATATTTATAGTCAGCACAGTTTGCTTTGTTAGCGCATTAGTATACACCTTTTGAATGTTTTTGTATATTGTGAAAGATGATGTCACACCAAGTAAACAGATACCTAACATGTTACGCTTTAAAACTGCACGCACTTGTGGAATGGTTACAAACTACAGCACTTAAAAATCTCCATAGGTGATGTTTTAAAAAAATGGAATGGTTACCTGTTTAGAGATAAAGAGGAGGTCTTTTGCTAAAAGTATTGCTCTTGCTCTAACTATCACGGCAAAAAACCTCTCATGTGTAATGTGAACACCGTTTACTTTATTGGCTGGCATGACTCCTTTGGTGGGACGGGGATGCTTTAAAGCATTCTTTATTTTATATAATATTTTATATAATTATTATTTTTACACTGTTCCTTTAAAAAAATATATATATATATATTCTGATAACTGTAAACATCCCTTGTGACAGTAATAAGCAGTGACAGACCCCAAACCCCTCCTTTGCACTTCAATGGTTCAAATTGGCAAAATCTGCATTTTTGAATACCTTGGATTTTTTTAAATCAGCGCGGTTGGCTGCCGAGAAAAATCCGGCCAGCTGGCAGACATGCCACCTGGTCAACCGGTGGAACGGGAGGCCCGGGCGGAGTGGCAGAAGGTGGCAGGATGGGGGTTGACGTCCCCTCCCCCTGCTTATGATATCGGCCAAATGGCTGCTTGGCCTCATCTGTTGTTATCACATGAAAGCCAAAATCTGCTCTAAATAAACGGTACCAGGGTGATGCCTCTAGCTTCAGGCATCACCCTGGTATAACCATTTAAAAAGAAATTACGTACAGGTACCTGATTTTGCGTGAAGTGGTTAATGAATAGGAAGCTTCATTTTAGAAAGAATACCCAATCATGCGCAAAAAAAAATGTTGCTTGCAGATGATTGGATGATGGAAATCAGCAGAGCTTCAACTCATACTCTAAGCACTGCATATGATTCCCTTGCAAAGTGGACAGTCTGTTTGCCTTAGTAAATCAACTGCATCGTCTGTGTTTTAGAAACTTGGAACTGTGAATTTGGACTGCTGCTACTTGGTTTTAAAGTGGTAGTTATAGTGGTGCGGTTTGCTACTGCTTTTAGACCCCTTTCACACCACACCACCGATAGCGTGGGTGGTAAAACGCTGCTATTTTTAGCGGCGTTTTACCGGCGGATTTGCGCCGCATTTCGGCCGCTAGCGGGGCGCTTTTACCCCCGCTAGCGGCCGAGAAAGGGTTAAAACTGCCAGCAATACGCCGCAATAGCAGCGTTTTGCCGGCAGTATTACAGCGCTGCCCCATTGATTTCAATGGGGAGCAGCGGTGGAGGAGCAGTAAACACACCGCTCCTTCACCGCTCCAAAGAAGCTGCTGGCAGGACTTTTCCCTGACGTCCTGCCAGCGCACCGTTGTAGTGTGAAAGCCCTCGGGCTTTCACACTACACACAATGGTGCAGCTTCTTTAGGGCGTTTTGCAGGCGCTATTTCGAATGCTATAGCGCCTGCAAAATGCCCTGGTGTGAAAGGGGTGTAACTGGTCTGAATATGGAAAGACACTTTCTATAACAATATCTGGATAATATATATTTGGACAATGTCATGGACTTTATAGGCAGAGAGTACACAAAGTTAGATACAACTTTATAGCTTTATTACAGACAATTAAAAATATAAACATATTAAAAATCACACAATACAGAAAATGCCTATTGAATATATAGGTCCCATCAAAACCACCAAGACCCGTTCCTGATAAGAATAAGGCGTCCGAGAGGAACAATAGCCAGTATCCAATCGGGCTTGGTGTGGTTTAAGCGTAGTATAGTGCCGATCTACATGCTGCATGCAAAAGCGCTTCCTCGGGAGCTTTAGGCAATTATTCTGAATAAACAGAAGCAAACATATAATAAATAATACAAAAATCAACCAAAAATACTGATAATAGTATCAGTGTTAAACATGACATTGATTGTCAGCCCTTCAACTGATACAGACCACCTAGAACAGTGATGGGGAACCTTGGCACCCCAGATGTTTTGGCACTACATTTCCCATGATGCTCAACTACACTGCTGAGTGCATGAGCATTATGGGAAATGTAGTTCCAAAACATCTGGGGTGCCAAGGTTTGCCATCACTGACCTAGAACCTTCCTTACTAATCTGTGCACTCACAGTTCCATCCTGTGGTGCTACATTTACTAAGAATCTACAACAATATCACAATCAGGTATCAAATCAGGTGTCAATCATGAGGTCCTTTCTTTAAATCACGTATTTGTTTAATAATTTATATATGATGATTACTTTTTGTTTGTTCCGTGTACTCTGTAAATTATACATATGATCAAAATAAACATGTGATCAAAATAAAGTTACCCCCATGCGCCTTGTTTCCAGGAATCCACCAAAGTTTTAACATTCTGCAGGTGAAGTTGATGTTCATCTAGATCAGGGGTCTCCAAACTTTATAAACAAAGGGTCGGTTTACTGTCCTTCAGACTTTAAAATGTCCTAGTGTCAGTAGGAGTAAACAATGCTCCATCAATGGTATTAGACAGTGGAATAGTGCCCCATCGTTGGTATTGTGACAGAATCCGGACACCCTGTTGGGTATCTCTGCGAAGAAGCTGCTTCCTAAGTTCTGGAACACAAGACCCGCAAGTCTGGCTATAGTTACCCCAATAACTAGGCAATACCAGTTTTGGAGTAAACCAGATTAACTGCTTATTTGAACACAGGTACAGAGATACAGTATACACTCAGGGGACAATCCCCCTTCTTTGCATAGTGACACAGGGTGGAGTAAACTTTACCTCCTCCAGTAGCATGACACAGGTGTATTCCACTTTCCAATAGTAGACCGTCTTTGGGAGGGGCTGCTGGAGAAATCCCTCATCTGACCTCTCACAGCTAATCCACATAGAGATATACATCCCATAATAGGTTGCTCCCAAGACAGACACAAACAATAGAATAATGGAATACAGGCACTTAACAAACACATAGCAACCCCCACCCCACCTCAAATCATCTGGTGATGGTCTCTGACGATTCATATATTCTTGAGGGCTATTGTTCAGAAATATTAATGTCCCAAGTGAAAGGGCCCCTTTATTCATTTAACACTATTAGAAACCATGTAATCAGACCAAGACAGAAGTACAGTTAAATCACACTTGTTTAATAATAAAAGTAAATAGAGCAAACCTAGTCAAAACATAGCCAGAGTTCAGGAACCGGAATGGATAGTCAGACAAGCCAAACGTCAGGGAGCTGTAGATGAGCGTAGTAAAACAGCAAGCAGGATCTGGAGCCAGAAGGGATGTCAGCCAAGAAAGTCCAACCCCTTACAGACCACTTTGACCTACAGGTAAGCCTAGATTAAGGCTTACCTGTAGGTCCAAGAAATATCTCCTAAACCTACACGGTTTAGGAGATATTTGCAAAAAGACAGGCACCGCTGTCTATGGAAAGAAGATGGACGTTCCGTGGAAGAGGGGACAGCGGTGACCTCACTGGCTACTGTGTCAGGTAAGTGACACATAATGGGCATAGTAGCCCATTATGCTTTACCTTTGCAGGGAAACAAAGAGGAAGTAAATGCATCAGGGTTTACTTCCTCTTTAACAGGAATGCAGGAGAGTGTCTCTGTGATGTTGACTAAGGCGAAGGCAGAGATCCTCTGGGCTGGACGGTTTCAGTAGGCAGGACTGACGAGCAGGATATCATCAACAGCTGAGTCACTGTGGAGAGATAGGAGCTGACAATTAGCCGACAGCTGAGCAGCCAGCTCAGAGAAGGAAGGGCTGATCCCAGCCCTGACAAACACAAACCACACATATAAAACCCTGGATAACAGTTAAAAGGAAATGCTGAGTCCGATGTGGTTGTACGGTGAGTCTGATTAGTGAAGATCAGACTGGGGTTCTCGGTCACCCTGTGCCCCTAATAGACACAGTATGACTAATGCCCTATACACACGGTCGGACTTTCCGACAAATAATGTGCGATCGGAGCTTGTTGTCGGAAAATCAGATCGTGTGTGGGCTCAATCTGACTTTTTCCGTTGGAATTTCCTGACACACAAGGTTTGAGAGCAGGATCTAAAATTTTCCGACAACAAAATCAGATCGTTTAAATTACGATCGTGTGTAGACAATTCTGACGGACAAAGTGTCACGCATGCTCAGAATAAATTACGAGACGAAAGCTGGAAAGATTGGCTACTGCCCTCTTTATAGTCGTATGGGTTCTACATCACTGCGTTCTGAACGTTCTGATTTTCCGACAACTTTGTGCGACCGTGTGTATGCAAGGAAAATCCGTCGGAAAAAAATCTGACGGATTTTGTTGTCGGAATGTCCGACCGTGTGTACAGGGCATTACACATAGAAAGGGCTGGGGAGCTGGACAAGGAGTTTCCAGAACTCTCTAAGGTAAGCTGGGTTCCACAAGAGCCCCCCCCCCCCCCCGCCAAAATTGACTCCCGTCACAGGTATCAATGGGAGGAATAGTGCCCCATCATTGGTATCAATGGGAGGAATGGTGCCCGTCCTTGGTGTCAGTGAGAGGAATAGTGCCCCAAGGGCCAGATAAAAGCAAGCAAAGGCCACAGTTTGGAGACCACTGATCTAGATAATATATATATATATATATATATATATATATATATATATATATATATATATATATATATATACACACACACACACAGTATATATAATGTGTTCAGATGCAACTGTTCAATTGCAAAGTGACCCTGAGGAAGATTGTTTTGAACTATCATCACCTATGCAGCAATATTTTATAAGGACGGGACGTAGACCATGCTATTGACTGTTGCACAATATAGCCAGGTCAAGCAGTGTAATAACAGTCTACTTTCTACAGGATGAATCAGATACTGAGCTGTGGATTAAAGATAGAACTAATAACCTTGCCAAGAGGGTCCCTTGCCTCGTGTTCCTTTATTCTACTTTGCAGAGTGGAAGTATACAGAGAACACTTTGCTTTCCAAACTCCCCGAACTGCAGGTGGCTTTGTCTAAATTCACTTTGGAGAAAGCTCAAAGAGAGAAAAGAGACTCTAAAAAGGTTTCAGTCTATCTCGTCTATTTGTTTTATCATTTTACAGCGATTAACCTGCTCCATGTCACTCACTAGCTGTGAATGTAACATAAAGTTCCCATTAGGAAGTTTATTGTATCAGAACTTTGCTAGACACTTTCCGCATTCTAATCAAAGTACCAAAGACTGAAATTACGGAAACTTCAGAAGGGGTTTGTAAGAGTTTTTACAGATGTGCGAATTCGATGTGGGAAGTCGTATTTGATCGTGATTGGTTTTATTTGCACGCACATTCATATTCTTCCAGATTTGTCTTCAGGATCTATTTTTATTTTTGCTAATTTTCCCAAAAACTTGTATTGTAAGCCGGCACACGCACCAGTGACATTAATACAGCAACCATTGCTTTAAAAACACTGATTACTGAATAAATGTCACTGGCAGGGAAGGGGTGTGTTCCCTCAGCATGTTCTAACTGTATTGGGGATGGGACTGACTAGGAGAGGAGAGAGATCAGTGTTCATACTTAGTATGAACACACAATCTCTCCTCTCCCCTGAGAGAACCGGGATTTGTGTGTTATCCACACAGAACCTGGTTCATCGCACTCGCCCGACACTCGCAATCGGCTCCCGGGATGCGCTGCGGGCGCACGTGCATGCCTCCTACAGCATCTTAAAGGGCCAACATACAGCTATGATGGCTCGCCCAGGGGAGCCAACCTGCCGTAGTATAACTGCGACGGCCGGTCGGGAACCGGTTAAACACAGGATAAAAGGTACACATTTTGGGACAATCATGCTTACAGGCCACAGACTTGTGCGGACCTTAATCATAACCATGATTAAGGCCCACACAGGGCTGAAACACAAAAACATATGTAACTTTTACCCCTTCACACCGATGTAACACATATATGCAACCTCACTGGACTGGGTTTTTTTCTGTGGGGCTGCATATATCTATCTTTGTGCTCGGAGAGTGTCACACAGAGGGGTCTCAGTGGCAGCCCCAGGTCCCATACTACCGTTCCGGGTCACCTGATCGCTGTGATATTGGCTATAACAATGATGAGTCACTCTAAGCCCTTGTACACACGGCCGGACATTCCGACAACAAAATCCGTCAGATTTTGTCAGACGGATTTTGTCCAAAACTGGTGTTGCATACACATGGTCTGACAAAGTTGTCGGAAAATCCGATCGTTCATAACATGATGACGTTATTTCGTTACGACGGGACTACGTTCAGGCTAGTAGCCAATAGCTTTGGTCTAGGAATTTGATCTGAGCATGCGTGGCACTTTGTCCAATCGGAAATCTCTACAAATGATCGGACAAAGTCCGATCGCATCATGTTGTGGGAAAATTTTATAGCCCAGCTCTAAAACTTTGTTGGTCGGATATTCCGATGGAAACAGTCCAATGTAGCCCACACATGGTCGGATTATCCGACAACACGGTCCGATCTGACATTTTCCGTCGGAATGTCCGACCGTATGTACAAGGGCGAATGCCGCATACACACGATCAGACATTCCGACAACAAAATCCATGGTATTTTTTCCGACGTATGTCGGCTCAAACTTGTCTTGCATACACACGATCACACAATGTTGTCGGAAATTCCGAACGCCAAGAAAACGGTGACGTACGATGAGCGGAGAAAATTGAAGTTCAATAGCCAGTGCGGCTCTTCTGCCTGATTCCGAGCATGTGTAGAACTTTGTGCGTCGGAATTGTGTACATACGATCGGAATTTCCGACAACGGATTTTGTAAAATGTCCAATGGAGCCTACACACGATCGGAAATTTCTGACAAAAAGCTCCCATCGAACATTTTCCATCAGAAAATCTGACTGCATGTATGTGGCATTAGGCTGCATTCACACCAGAGCTAAAACTCCCCAAAAATACGCCAGAAAGATGCCCAACAAGCAAAATCCCATTCATTTAAACGGCGCCTGTTCACATCTGAGCGTTTTGTAGACTGAAGCTGAGCTTCTTTTTGGGCAGATTACAGGCGTTTTTCTGCTTTTTACATTGGTGACCTTCTGACTAGGACAAAATCGCAGCAAAAATGCGGTAAAATCGTGGCAAAATCGGGGTAAAAACACATGACTTTCTGCCTGAAAATAAAATGCTCGGATGTGAATGCAGCCTAAAGCCGGCACCTCTGTTTCTCTCTGTGTAAATGGAGGGGAGAGATACATGGTATACGGTCTCTTTCCTTACAGAGAGATAAAAAAAAATTGTATGTAAAAATAATAATAATAATAACGATAAAAAAAATAAAAATTTAAAATATATAGAAAATAGTAGACATGTGCACCATCAATAAATTTATTTCGCTCGTGTCCGAAATTCAATTTGAATTTGTACCAAATACCAATTTTCGTTAGGTTCGTTAACTTTTCGTAACAATTGCAAACGTTCGTTATGATGAATTTATCATTATAAGGGGCTCCCACTATCCCTGTGCTGTGCGCATTATGAGGGGATCCCACCACCCCTGTGCTGTGCTGACTGTGAGGCCGCGTACACACGCGCGGACTGTTTGCCCAACCTTGTTCGTCAAACAGTTTCGGCAAACAGTCCGCTCAAAATTTGCATGAGCGGACTTGCTCACACACGAGCGGACTGTTTCAGCGAACTGTTTGCCAAACAGTCCGCTCAACTTTTGAAATGAACGGACTCGCCCACGTAAGGCGGAGGCAAATCCGCCCATTTCGAGCGCGTGTACAGGTAGGCGGGGCCCGCGAAGGAGACGTCGCGGGCTCCGCCGCCTGGAATGGGCTTAAAGGGGAACCCCAACGCCGAAAAAAATCGGCGTGGGGGTTCCCCCAAAGTCCACACCAGACCCTTGTCCGAGCACGCTACCCGGCCGGCCAGGAAAGGGGGGGCGAGCGAGCGCGCCCCCCCTCCTGAGCCGTACCAGGCCGCGTGCCCTCAACATGGGGGGTGCCTTGGGGAAGGGGGGGCCGCGCGGCCCCCCCACCCCAAAGCACCTTGTCCCCATGTTGATGAGGACAAGGGCCTCTTCCCGACAACCCTGGCCGTTGGTTGTCGGGGTCTGCGGGCGGGGGGCTTATCGGAATCCGGGAGCCCCCTTTAAGAAGGGGGCCCCCAGATACCGGCCCCCCACCCTATGTGAATGAGTATGGGGTACAATGTACCCCTACCCATTCACCTGTGAAATAAAGTACAAAAAAAAACACAACACAGGGAAAAAATATTTTATTGCACAGCTCCGGGGGTCTTCCGTCTTCGGGGGTCTTCTCGCCGGACTCCTCCGCTATCTGTGTGTAGCTCTTTTACTAGCGGAGGAGTCCGGCTTTCTTCCTCCCCGCCGCCGGCCTCTTCTCCCGACTTCGGGGGTCTTGTCCCCCTCTTCGGTTCTTCTGCCGGGCCACCGCGCCTTCTTGTAGCTCTTTTGCAGGCGGTGGCCCGGTCTTCTGTCGCCGCTGCCTTCCGTTCTTCTGTCGCCGCCTTCGGTTCTTCTGCCGGGCCACCACGCCTTCTTGTAGCTCTTTTACAGGCGGTGGCCCGGTCTTCTGTCGCCGCTGTCGTCGCCGCCGCCGCCGCCTTCCGTTCTTGTTCTTCTTCTTGTTCTTCTTCTTCTTCTCCTGGAGATGTTGACTCGACGAGCTCTCCGGCCGGAATGCCAGGGACACGCTCCGCTGCCACTTATATAGTGACAATGGGGCGGTGTCACATGGTATATGTCACATGGGTTGGTCACATGGGTTGATGTCACATGGGGACTATGACATCGTAAGGGGGCGGGGTCACCATGTGACCAACCCATGTGACATATACCATGTGACACCGCCCCATTGTCACTATATAAGTGGCAGCGGAGCGTGTCCCTGGCATTCCGGCCGGAGAGCTCGTCGAGTCAACATCTCCAGGAGAAGAAGAAGAAGAACAAGAAGAAGAACAAGAACGAAAGGCGGCGGCGGCGGCGACGACAGCGGCGACAGAAGACCGGGCCACCGCCTGTAAAAGAGCTACAAGAAGGCGCGGTGGCCCGGCAGAAGAACCGAAGGCGGCGACAGAAGAACGGAAGGCAGCGGCGACAGAAGACCGGGCCACCGCCTGCAAAAGAGCTACAAGAAGGCGCGGTGGCCCGGCAGAAGAACCGAAGAGGGGGACAAGACCCCCGAAGTCGGGAGAAGAGGCCGGCGGCGGGGAGGAAGAAAGCCGGACTCCTCCGCTAGTAAAAGAGCTACACACAGATAGCGGAGGAGTCCGGCGAGAAGACCCCCGAAGACGGAAGACCCCCGGAGCTGTGCAATAAAATATTTTTTCCCTGTGTTGTGTTTTTTTTTGTACTTTATTTCACAGGTGAATGGGTAGGGGTACATTGTACCCCATACTCATTCACATAGGGTGGGGGGCCGGTATCCGGGGGCCCCCTTCTTAAAGGGGGCTCCCGGATTCCGATAAGCCCCCCGCCCGCAAACCCCGACAACCAACGGCCAGGGTTGTCGGGAAGAGGCCCTTGTCCTCATCAACATGGGGACAAGGTGCTTTGGGGTGGGGGGGCCGCGCGGCCCCCCCTTCCCCAAGGCACCCCCCATGTTGAGGGCACGCGGCCTGGTACGGCTCAGGAGGGGGGGCGCGCTCGCTCGCCCCCCCTTTCCTGGCCGGCCGGGTAGCGTGCTCGGACAAGGGTCTGGTGTGGACTTTGGGGGAACCCCCACGCCGATTTTTTTCGGCGTTGGGGTTCCCCTTTAAGCCCATTCCAGGCGGCGGAGCCCGCGACGTCTCCTTCGCGGGCCCCGCCTACCTGTACACGCGCTCGAAATGGGCGGACTTTCCGAGCGGGAACAGTTTGCTCATTTCGAAAGTAGCCTACCCACGGGCGGACTGTTCGCTCAAACACAGTTTCAGCGGACAGTTTTTCGGAATTTCCGAAAGACTTTGTCCGTCCAACTGTCCGCTGAAACTGTCCGCTGAAAGCCCACACACGGGCGGACTGTCCGCCCAAACACTGTTCAGCGGACAAGGTTGGGCGAACAGTCCGCCCGTGTGTACGCGGCCTAACGGAATTTGGATCCGAAATTCACCAACGAAATTTCGTATTTCGTACAAAATTCAGAAGCATAGCAATTCGTATTTTGGATTCTCCAGAATGTACGAATTTACGGAAATTCGTACGAATTTTCACTTCGTACGATACTAATCGCACATGTCTAGAAAATAGCTAGATCAAGGTTCGATCTAGGTCAGTGCCAGGGTTAGTATTTGGGGCAAGTAAGGGTCAATGGTCAGGGTCAATGGTCAGGGTCAAAGGTCATGCTCAGTATATTTTGGGCAGAATCTTTTTTAAAAAGCATTTTTTAAATTAGTATCAATGTCAATTAGAGTCTTTCACACTGCTAGCACGGCCGAATTAGCAGTAAAGCCCCACTAGTTTTAGCAGTGATTTACCAATGTTATAGCGGCGCTTTTAAACCCGCTAGCGGCCGATGAAAGGGTTAAAACCACTCGCAAAGCACCGCTGGCAAAGCACTTGGCAGGCACTTCGGCAGCGCTGGCCATTGATTTCAGTGTATACACCGCTCTCACACTGCCCCAAAGACGCTGCTTGCAGGACTTTTTTTTTCGGTCCTGCTGCGCCCACCACCCCAGTGTAAAAGCACGCAGGCTTTCACACTGGGGAGGCCTGAGAGGCGCTTTTCAGGTGATAATTTTAGCGATAGTTATGACTTTGCCTGGCTGATGTTTCTTCTGGTTCCTGATCTTTGGCTTCTGACAACACCGCCTCCTGACTTCCTGATCCTGGCTCGTCTGATTACTAATTTTGGCAGAAATAATGACAGATAATTACCCACGGAGAAAAGTGCAGAGGGACAGGGGGGGGGGGGTGGGATGAGGGGTGGGGATGGTATAAGATTCACCTTTATTTTGTGAAACGGTGAACTCACACTTTAAGTCTATGAAACTCATAGGTACCTGGACTGCTCTTGGGGATGGGATTATTTGTCTTTCCCTTTCCCATTATTGCTCCTTCCCTCCCATTCCCTACCTCTTCCTAACTGGTCTTATCTTTTTCCTTTCTTCTCTGATACTCTCATTTTCTCTTTTTTTCCTCCATCCTCTTTCTATACTTATATTTATTTTTGTGTATTTACTAATCTGCCAGAAATTATACCTTACATACACGCCTTAGGTCTCATCTTGAATTCCTATTTACTTTCATTTATATATAAAATAACATGATTAGATACATTCCATTCCCTCAACTATAATACATATTACATAGCCCAGGGGTTTGAGTTTAGTTTATTTTCTATTTCATCATAATAAACATAGAAGTGCTAGTTGATGATATATGGTCCAATAATTCATGTTGCAAATTTCTTCATACAACTTTTTCCAGATGTACTTCATTTTTCTGAAAATGTTTCATTTATTGAACAATACCACTAATAAAAAAATTATACAATTAGTCCATAGGTTACCACTTATAAAGATATGATACAATAAATCATTAAAATACCACTGATAAGATATCCTACTTCCAACCGACCAGATCACAGGGAACATCATAGGTACCTGGATTTCTCTTGGGGATGGGGTTTATTTGTCTTTCCACTTCCCATCCCTGTTCTGTCCTTTCTAGCAGGTGCTCCATTTTTTTAGGGGGGCGCAAAAAACCCACAACCAACCCCCCCCCCCCAACGTCACTTGCCGTGATGGGGCCTATAGACAGAAAGACAGAGGGATAAATTGGATAGGACAGACAGATAGGCAAATATACATAAGATAGACATACAGACAGGTAGATATGCAGTTAAACAGATAAATAGATATACATAGATAGATATACAGACAGACGGACGGATGGACAGATAGATATACATAGAGATAGATAGATATACAGATAGATAGGTAGATAGAGAGATAGATAGATAGAGAGATAG